>NW_027397179.1:932242-943779 GCF_003265705.2 Callorhinus ursinus | reverse complement strand
AAGAAAGAAAGAAAGAAAGAAAGAAAGAAAGAAAGAAAGAAAGAAAGAAAGAAAGAAAGAAAGAAAGAAAGAAAGAAAGAAAGAAGAAACAGTATGTTGGAGATGATAGGAATAACACTGATAAAGATTAGGTCCACGTGTAACATTAGTGCTAGAAGCATCCCCTGTTCCACTGTGACCCAGCGACACTCACTGGGATGCAGGCAGCATCAGACTCCACTCCTAAATGGAGAGAAAGGGGTGCCAATAGGATCACACAAAAGTTTCCTGGACTGTGACCCTTTCAAAATACACTCCACATTACCCTGCACCAACCCTGTTGCAACAGCCAGTGGGACAGGCGAGGGCGTCTGTATCCCTGGACAAGGGGCAGGAATCTTACCTGCCCTGCCTGCCTGCACTGAGTATGTGACTTTCTGTGCTGGGCTGGGCAGGGGGGCAGCTGCCTGTGGGAGGCTGGAAACCCAGGTCCACACCCCTCCTCGGGTGACAGGGGCTATGGAGGGACCTGCAGGAGGTAAGCTCCTGATCTGAGCCTCCTCCACCAGCAGGGGGCAGCAAGGCTGCATCAGGAGCCCCAGGACAGAAGTTGGGGCTGTGCAGGGGGAGCCTCACAGGGACACCAGGCCCGGGGGTCAGCAGGGGTCCAGGGTTCAGTCCTCAGAAGGAAGTAGTGATGATCCGTCCTTATCTCCTCAGGCTGCAGGGACCATGATCTGAGGGTCAGACTCACACACTGTTACCCAGGACTTTGAGAGGAGTCCTGACACAGTGAGTACCTCACCTGGAAATTCCAGTCCCTGTCTCTCCACTTGAGGTCCCGGGGAGCTGAGCCTTCTGTGCTGGCCACGTCCAGAGATGCCCTAACCCCTCACCCTCTGCCTCTCTGTCCCCACCTCCAGGCAGACTCTGACCCGGGGCTGCAGCTTCCTTGCTCACGAGTGTCTCAGGGGACGGGAGGCGGGGCACTCGGAGCCCCTGGTCCCTGGAAGGAGCATTCACAGCCTCCTTGTGAGACTGTCTCCAGGGTGACATGATTCCCATGGCCTCAGGTCACATCTCTGGTCCCTGTGCTGTCCTTGCTTCAGGGACAGAACCCAGTTCCCAGGAGGGACTACTGACGATCCAGTCCCCAGAGCTCCCTCCATGTGCAAAGACATGGCCCTGGGAACCCTCACAGAGACACGGAGCTTGAAGTGAGTCCCTCAGTCAGGGCTGGTTTATGGCCCAATTCATATATTTACATGAAAGATGAATGAAAAAAAATTAAAGGAATCAAGGGTTGACAATGCCAGTCGCTAGTCTGCAGTGGGATGGGGGGTGTCAGAGACAGAAGCACCACATGGAAATAGACTAGAGGTTGTGATGAATCTCCAACAGCAGGTGATCATATAACAAGTAAATTCCCACATGCACCATGATGAACAAGTGTCAGAATGAGTTTCCTATTCTGATGCCAAGGATAGGACCAGAGTGCAGCTGGGGGATGCAGAGGGGAATAAAGCAGGAGGGGTAGATGCTGAGGCCACAGGACCACCTTTCCCTGAATCAGGTGTTGTCTATAGCTCTGGAAGGGCCCAGCTCAGCCCATGACCGGGCTCCTGAAACACCTCCCTGGTGCTGACTCAGCTGCCCTGCGCTCAGTGACTCTGGGATAGATGGCCGTGATCACCTGTCCGGGAGACAATATAGAAATGTGGTGTACACTGGTACCAGTAGAAGCCAAGACAGGACCCAGTGCTGGTCATAATGGACAATAGTAAGCATCCCTCAAGGATTCCTGACCAATTTTCTGCCTCCAAATTGCAATACCCGGCCACCCTAAATATCAGCAGGACCAGGACCAAGGAATAAGCTCGCTACTACTGTGAGGTGTGAGACAATGGTACTAATGCTCATAGTGACAGAGACACACAAGGATGTGAGACACAAATGATTCCCTATCTGTATGACACACTCCTTCAGCCCCAGGAGGACTGTGGACAAAGCACAGTAGGTCTGGCCCCGGGCCCCAGATCTGAGATTCCCAGACCTATCTCCAACCTAGTCCTCCAGGCAACCTCTGCACCTTGTGGATCAGGAGTGCATGTGCAGGAGGCAGGATGAGGCTGTCACATTTTCTTGGCTAGGATACTTGTTGGGGATGAACAATCAGCCTGGAAGGACAGACAGAAACATCCATGGAGACACAAGACATTCAAAGTGACAAGGGGAAGTCTCAGCTTTCAGTTGAATAGAATCATTGTGGTGTCACTGGGTGGAAGCAGTTCTCCTTTAGAATTAAGACCTCTAGGTCACCAGAGTGTAGGGTCATGGTGACAGTCAAAATTTTGCAGGAGGTGACTGGGAATATCAGTGAGAGGGGATGTTCCCAATTCCATCTCTAGATCCCTGGACCCATGAATGTTAGCTATGCCAGAAACATCTCCATATATTGGACACAGATAAAATGCAAATATCAACTCTGGAAAATGTTGCTCCAGCCCCACAAGGTGTTGTCCCATGCCTGGGACAGAAACTGAGTCTTCAAGAAGACATTAGTCCATTCATCCAAACCAGCTGTTTCAGAACAGTGGGGAAGAAGGTAGAACCAGTGAATTCCATGGACATGGGCACATTGCAGCCCTTCATTTGATGTGAAATATGTACCTTGGACAGAAGCCTCCCTGAAATACTAGAACAGTGGGTGAGGCAACCTGTAGTACAAGGGTAATTGTTTGGGAAGAAGCATTGCAGTCAAAGTAAGCCTATGTAGGTAAAGATCTATTCCAAAAAGTACAGAGCTATCCCTACCATGATGGAAGAGGTCTAATGTAATTAGTCTGCAACCAGGCTCCAGGCTGTTTCCCAAGAGAATGGTCTCATGCTGGGAATTCAGGGTTGGTCTCCGCTGTTGGTAGAGTGGTCCTCAGAAGTGGCCATAGCCAGGTGAACTTTAGTGAGTGGAAATTGACAGTGATTACCCCATGAATAACCACACACCTTGCAACATGGGCACTGTGTAATGGAGCCCACTGGACAAGTTCAAAAGTGGATGGACAAGAAGGCTGACCACTGTCCCCAGTCATGTCACATTATCCACCTGATTATTAACACCATTTCTTTTTGAGGACACACTATGGTAGACATTTTCATGGAACACACATAGCATCCTGCTCTGTATTCATTTGGGGAGTTCTACTCACATCTCTTCCACAAACATCTTTCACCAGTTTTCTTACTGTGTTTCTTGACATCTCTGGCCAACCACTGAACTCTGAGTAGAGCCTATAGGTCAGTAGAGGCTCTGTCCTTCTCTCTGTTCAGGTGAAATGAACCAAGTACTCCACTCAAATATTACCTTATTGGAGAGTTTTCCTCCACCCATGTTATGCAGGGTGTCCCAGAGGAGGGCTGCAGTACTAATATTGTTAACCATCAGAGTTGGCTGCATATCATACAGGAACCTCTGTAAACAAGCTGTGTGTATTTTCTCTATATCAGCTGGTCTTAGGATCATCCCCTTCAGGTCATAGTTAGGGAGACAGAGAAAAGACAATGCAGCAGGGGTTAGGGTCATGAGCCTTGGGCTTCTTCCTCATACAACTCATCTGTTCCTTCAGGCCCTGGTGAAGCCTGATATCAAATTAACCTCTTCTGTTTGGTGTTGGACAGCTGCTCTGAATGCCCATTTCCATGGCATTGTTGGTCAGTAGACTGTCAGTCCAGGCAGGTTGTTCAGGTCACAGAATAACTTAGTGGCTAATAAGGAGCATACATTCTCTGTTAAGGTTCAGTAGCAAGCCAAAGTATTTCCCAAAATGGAGCTTTCTATTATACAGACGAAAAAAGTTGGTGAGCTGTCCATCTATTTCAGGCCTAGGAATAGCATCATTAACTAAATGATACCAATGTCCTCTGTCAAATGAGTCTAATTAGTATTTGATCCCACTATTTCTTGTGGCAACCACACCCACCTTATCATTACTGATAAAACGTAACCACATGCCTCCTAAAAAAACCAAAATCACATCAACTGCAACTTCAGTACCCATGAAGACTTCAGAATCTCTAGAAAATATATGTATATACACTGCAAATAGATGTATATATATATGTACACACACATACATCTACAAACATACACACAGCAGACACAATTAGTATATGTGCACACATACAAGTATACTCATATATGTGTATGTGTATAAATATAAAGGAGTGTGTGGCAGGAATTTGATGTGATGCAGACACACACACACACAGGTGAGCCTCAGAGAAGCTACTCTGTCAGCTACAAACGGGTTCCTGCTTCCCACTCAGTTCTCAGGGAGGTTCACACAGGGCTCCTCTCGTGATTCACCTTCCCTGGAAACATACAGCATGCAGATTCTAACACATCACTCCTGCCACTGAGTTTTTAACGGAAGAGAAAATGTCACCTTGGAGCTCCACTAGTTTTGAATCACACAAATCTAAGGTCCTCATCGTCCCTGCATCCTCACACCAACCAGACTCTTCCCCGCAAGGACTGACTCCAAACACACTTCAGTTTTGTCCCTGCTCCCCATCCTGACAGAAGCCCCACAGTCCCCTCTGCAGAGGGGCCTCCTCCAACCTCTCCCCACACACTCCCGGCCTGTCATTTTGTCTGATGTCACTTCATTCTCTGCACATCACCCAACACTGCACACGTTCTTCTATAATTATTTTATTAATTGATCATTTTGTGTTTATTGTCATCCTAACTGGTCAGGAAGATTAAGGCAATACATGCACATCTCAACAAGAGGCATGAACGTTCAGATGCTTATTTTTCTCCCACAGAAATAAGTCTGAGTTCAGATGGTGGTTCTCCAGCTACTCACTCTTTCTCCCACCATCACTACTACGGAGGCTTCGCTTTGCCTTATTGTTGAGCGGACCTAGGGATGGCTGCCGCAGCTCCAGCTATCACACCCAAGTACAAGGGAAAGAGCACAACATGCATTTATACTGTTTCTTTTCTTCGCAAGAGCAAAAGTCCCCCAAAAGATCCCCAGGCACATGACACATTCATTGGTCAGCTCTGGGCCATGGATGGGGTCAATGCTGACCAAGTGGCACCTGAGAATAGCCATAGTGTGGCTTCTAAAAGAATATAGAAGACAAGATGCAGGTAGAAGGGGTTGGAGTCTGTATGCTGTATCAGCAAAACACATATATCCACTCTGCAGCCCCAGACCCGAGATGGAAACTGATAAAGTGACTGCGTCTTGTTCACACTAATTTCCAGGATAGAATGTCTGCCAGACAAAAGTGGGTCTGATTATGTTTGTTAAGTGACTGCTCTCCTGTCTCTGACTTGGAAGCAGTAGTCACCTCTGCACCAGGTTGTTCCTGCACCAGCCACTGGCACCAGTAAGAGACCATCCCTGAGTCCTGTGCCCCCTAGTGCCAAGCTCCAAAACCACATGCATGACCACCCACCACCCATACTTCAGATGAGCCCTGCATTCTCCTCCTCTAAATGAGCCTGCTCATATTTTCACGGGTAATCTGATCAGCACCTGCATGATCTTGAGGCTGGCAGGAACTACTTAGAGAAAAGCAATGTCTCACATGGAGCGAAAAGTTCATGGATCAGGGACTCAAGTTCTAAGCAATAGATTCAGAATCTCCACCGGGAGGAAGGTCTTCCCTGCACCTGCAGCCGTCAATGTGGAGTCGCCTCTAGGGGGCAGCAGAGCTCACCTGGACATGGGGTGTGTATGGGCATCAGGGGTTCTAACAGCCAGGGAGGGTTTGTCACTACCACCTGAGACCTAAAGGAAAAGTCATAGGCTTTCTATAGTTTCACCTTTACCACTAACAAAAAATTCTAACTCGGTGTTCCTCAGATCTGTCTCTTTAAGAATTTGCCTCTGTCTCCTGCACAAGGTCCAGTACTTCATGCCTCTCCAGCCCAGCCCATTTATGCTAAAAACCAGTCACTGTCAATCCTCGCTCAAGCACTGCATCTATCCCAGGAACTGAGTACACACTGGGGATACTGAGCCACAGAATCTATGACCTGCCCTAGGAGTTCTCCCTGAGGACATCACCTACAGCACCTCAATGGTTCTTGCAAAACTCCATGTGTGCTTAGCAAGTGAAGAATTTTCTTCATGTTTGATGCTCACAAACAAGGGTCTGGGTAGACACTGCACTGACCTAAGCCTCTTATGGTCACCTAGGAGCAAGGAAAGGAGAAAATCTGGGAAGGACATTTCAGAACCAATTATGGGACAACTGGGTAAAGCAGAATCCCCTGGGCTGACGGGAGGTCTGCAGGGCCCACCCTCCCTCTCTCTGCCTCTTGGGGCCAAGCCTTCTCTGAAACCGCGAAGGTCCTCAGCAGCAGCCTCTGAGCCCCAAATGATTTGCATAACCTTCAGGTGTTTCCAGCAAGGGGATAAGAGAGGCCTGGGAAGGAATGTGCCCAGCCTAGTGCCTCAGGGAGAAAATCGGGGCACCACCACCATGACGTGGACCCCTTTCCTCCTCAGATTCCTGGCTCACTGCACAGGTGCTGAGCCCAGGCTCACAGCCACCCAGACCCACAGAACTGTCACAAGCCTGGCCCCGACATGGAGCTCAGCAGGGCACTGCCTGTGGGGGGGCAGGATCCTTATAACCCTGCTGCAGGATGAGGGGCTGGAGGGCTCTGTGTGAGCCCTGAGGGGCTGCACTTGCCCAGGGAAAGAGGGTCAGGGTTCTTATTTGTTCAAAGGCTCCATCCACCAGCCATGCCCAGGGGTCCTAGGGGCTGAGACTGATGGGAGGTGTGCCCTGTAAGTCCAGAGTATCCCTAAACTCCAATCTAGGTCACGTGGGTGGGGGCTTCCTAAAGATGAGACCTGAGTTTGAAAGCCCACCACTCCTTTTCTCTCTTGCAGTTTCCATGGCTGCCTATGTGCTGACTCGGCCCCCCTCAATGTCAGTAAGCCTGGGACAGACAGCCAGCATCACCTGTTGGGGAGACAACGTGGGAAATACATATGTTTCCTGGCACCAGCAGAAGCCAGGCCAGGCACCCATGACGATTATCTATGGTGATAGCAGCCGGCCCTCAGGGATCCCTGACTGATTCTCAAGCACCAATTTGGGGAACCCAGCCACCCTGACCATCAGCGGGGCCCAGGCTGAGGACAAGGCTATTACTGTCAGTCCTATGAGAGTAGTGGTACTTCTCATGGTGACACAGGCAGATGGGGAAGTGAGACACAAACCCCTTCCCCACCTGTGTCACCCTCTCCTCCAGCCCCAGGAGACCTGTACACAAACCAATGAGCAGGTCTGACCCAGGTCCCCAGGTCTGAGGTCCACAGGCTGCTCCCTCCTCCCTGCCCCGAAGGCAGACTCTACAGAAGATGTATGTGGGACAAGACAAAAATTACCATTGCAATAAGACTCCATTTGTTTGAAGAGGCAGAACATGACTGAACATGTTCAGTGCAGACGTGGATGACCTTTGAACAGGGCCACATCTCACTTTGGAGATGAAAAGTGCAGTCAGTGTCTGAGAGTAAAAATGCACTGGATGACAACCGATTAGTTTCTGCGAAAGAAGAGATTCGCGAACTCCACCACATCAAAGTAGTAACCATTCAAAATGAAATAAGACCCCCCAAAAAAGACTGTAAGAAATGAACAGAGCCTCGTTTGGTTGCGGGACCACCTCATGCAGCCCACTATACTTGTAACTGGAGCCCCTGAGCAGAGAAGACAGACAGGAGGGAATAGAAAAGATGCTTAAAGAAATATCGGACAGAAATATTACAAATTTGGTGAAAACAATAACCAACATATTCAAGAAGTTCAACAAAGCTCATGCTTGGGAACCACGAGGTACCCACAGTGTCATCCACATCACAGTCACATTGCTGAACACCAGTGTGGAAGAGTCATCTGCGAAGCAGCCAGAGAGAACATGCAGGTGGTATGCAGAGGGTAAATACGGTGAAAGCAGATTTTATTATGAGCAATGCTAGCAAGAAGACGGTGGAGAAATATCTTTTAAAAGAAAGGTATTAAACTATGTATCTGTAGGGGACCTGGGTGGCTCATTTGGTTAAGCGTCTACCTTTGGCTTAGGTCATGATCCTGGAATCCTGGGATCAAGCCATTTGTCCTGCTGCCTGCTCAGCGGGGAGTCTGCTTCTACCTCTCCCTCTGCCCCACTTGTACACTCTCTCTCTCTCAAATAAATAAAACCTTAAAAAATGTATCTGTAAAAAAGAAAAATCTGTCCACCTGAAATTCATTATCCAGTGAAAATATCTCTCAAAAATGAAGCAAGCTAAAGCTTTCAGACTGCACAATGTCACATAATTGACCACCCACAGACATTCGCTACCACGGCAAGTGACAGACACTCCTCGCAGAGAGGAATAGTCTATCAGATAACAATGTGAATCCACACAAAGGGATGAAGATAATCAGCTATGGGGTCTACATGGACAAACCTAAACATCTGTCTTACATTAATGTCTCTGAATAATAACTGTGTGAAGACAAACATAATAACAATATGCCCTGGTTCATGATGAACCTCAAAATAAAACACAGGACCCCCATAGCACAAATTGGGGGGTGGGGTGAGAAGAACATATTAAAATAGTCTTATGTTCTGTGTGAAGTGATATAAAATCACTGGAAGGTAGATTTTGGAAAGGTGGATTGGTCCTGTAAACCCTAAAGCAACAATAAACTAAAACCTTTCAATAACAAAGAGTTATATATAATGAGGTGTATTCGTTAGGTTCTCCAGAAAGAACCAACAGGAAAGGCACACAGTTGACCTTCAATCAACTCGGGTTGCATTGCTCCAGTCCAGTTATTCACAAGGGTTTACACGACAGTAATGTAAATGTATTTTCTCTTGTTCATGCTTTTCCCCCCAAATTTGTATGTTTTATTCCCACAAGACAGCCAGGGGTGGGGAGTGCTGAGCAGCTAGCAGGTGGAGGGATATTCCTCTGGTAGAGGGTGCCTGCCTGGTCTGGGGTCTACACCAGAGCAGAAGCCTGGTTTTCAGGGAGACAGTAAGGGTACTGTGTGGACCGCTCCAAGGGACAGTGGGCTTGGGTGGGGGCTGCACATCTGCAGAGCTATGGGTGGCAGGGAAGCTCCTTCTTTATTACCAGGGGCTCTTCTGTGGGACATACCATGTCACCACACAGCTTTCTGGACAATATGGAACTTGGTGAAGGTCTATTTGGTAGCATTCCCCTGCATACTCCACCCCTTGGGCTGAGCTTCCATCCCCTTCCACAGTGGGTGGGTGACCTCCCTAGTCACTCAGATCTTGCTGTGCTTATGGAATGTGACCTTAGAGCCATCGGCGGACTGTCCCATCTGCACATCACTCCCTGGTTGCTGCCTCTCCGGCTGGTCACAAGGGAAGGCCGGGTTCCATGAACCCCACTCAGCATAGGGGGCTTGCAGGTCGAGGAGCTTAGTGCAGTTCATGTCTGTTTGCCACATTGTTAGGGCATGTTGGTGACGATGCACAGGTACAGATTGTGCAGATTGAACATATTCTCATCGATGTCCTTTGCTGAGAACTGGCGCATGGAGTGAACACAGTGCCCGTCCATGCTAGAGACTCACATGGTGCTGGCCGGGCAGGGGCTTCCTGGGCCCCACACACCAGCACCAGCTATCCTAATTTCCTAATTTTCTTCTGCACATTTTCTTTGTGGACTCACTTTTTTTGTGAGAATACAATGTATAATTCATATAACATCGAAAATATGTGTTAATCCACTGTGTATGTTGCCAGTAAGGTTTCTGGTCAATAGGAGGCAATTAGTAGTTAAAATTTGGGAGAATCAAAAGTTATATGCAGATTTTAGACTGCACCTGTGTCAGCACCCCTAACACCTGCTTTGTTCAAAACTCAACTGCAATATGAATTTTTCACAACGGGTTCCAAAAAATAGATGAATGTGGTAGACTTCCCCCATTCATTTCATGTAGCCATTGTTACACTGATACCAAAGGTACACATCACTAGAAAACTATAGACCGCTGTCTCCTACAAATACAGGCACGGAAATCCTCAACAAAACACTATCAAACTTAATCCAGCAGCATATAGAAAGAATTAGAGGTAGGAGACCTGGATTTCGTCGGGTCTCAGGAATTCAGCTGAATAGGGATCAAACCATTCTGAACACCTATGAACTCAACAGGAGATCAAAGAGAAGAATAGCAACAACTCTCTGAACAGAAAAGCGACCACTTACTGGAAGGTAGGACGTGCGGAGAAGTGAATCCAAGGCGATATTCGGGA
Source organism: Callorhinus ursinus (assembly GCF_003265705.2). Classification (NCBI taxonomy): domain Eukaryota; kingdom Metazoa; phylum Chordata; class Mammalia; order Carnivora; family Otariidae; genus Callorhinus; species Callorhinus ursinus. The sequence continues at coordinate 933,482 of NW_027397179.1, read as the reverse complement.
GGATAGACGGCGGGGGAGGGGGCCTTTGTCGGCCGCTTCTGGCAAGTGCTAGAGCCGCGGAGCACAAAATCAGAACTTTAAGAAGTCGGCTCCGCGGAGGGACGTCGCCCCAGTGGCTAAGCGGGGGGTGGACCCCTCAGGGGACAGTGTGGTCTCAGGACCCTCGGGGGTCACAGAAAGACCGGGAGTGCCTGAGTGCAGCAGAGCTCCCAGGTATCAGAGCGGGGAAGCCGGCTACAGAGACGGAGCTGAGGCGCGGGCTCTCAGCTCGGGGTTGCCATAAACTGTGATTGGTGACACAGTCGGGCCACTGCTCCTCCAGCAGGTACCCAACAAGCGGCAGATCCGGGGAGACTCCCCTCCCTCCCCCGGGAGGAGCGGTGCAGGAGCGCACCGCAGGGATCTGCTGGGTTGGGAGACTCCACACGGGGTCGGGTGCCAGAGATAGAAACGCTCGGTCACAGGCCGGGTGAGCACGGAGTGCGGCCGGAGACCGGGGACACGGGAGTGACTGACTGCTTTTCTCTGGGGGCGCACTGAGGAGCGGGGCCCCGAGTTCTCAGCTCCTCCGGGTGGAGATTGGGAGGCCACCATTTTCACTCTCATCCTCCAAAGCTGTATCCAGAGCTTGCAGGGAACAAAAGCTCCCCAGAGCAAACCCGAGCAGCTTGCTTAGCCCGGACCGACAAGGGCGGGGCAATTCGGCAAAGACATTTGGGAACCACGGCAACAGGCCCCTCCCCCAGAAGGTCAGCAAGAACAGCCAGCAAGCCAAGACCAAGTTGATCGATCAATGAGAACGGGAGAACTCCGGCGCTAGGGGAATACTGCACATAGAATTCATGGCTTTTTTACCATAATTCATTAGTTTTTCAAAGTTAATTTTTTAACTGGTTTTTTTTGAATATTTCTTTTTCCCTTGTTCAACCAACATCTTCTCAATCACTTTTTGAAAAAAAAATTTTATTTTTCATTTTTAGAGTCATATTCTATCCCTTCATAATAGATACCCTTGTTTTTGGCATATATATATAAGTTGTTCTCTCTTTAAAATTTTGAGATACAGTTTCTTCCAACAGATCAAAATATACCCTAAATCACTGGTGTATGTCTTTGTTCTAGTCTCCTGCCTGATCACATTCTCTCCCTTTTTTCTTTTTTTTAAAAATCTTCTTTTTTCAAACAACTTCTTCTCAATTCCTTTTATAAAATCTTCTATAATTTTCATCTTTACAGTCAT
>NW_027397179.1:827778-931842 GCF_003265705.2 Callorhinus ursinus | reverse complement strand
AATGCCCCAATCAAAAGACACAGGCTATCAGATTGGATTAAAAAACAAGACCCATCCATATGCTGTCTGCAAGAGACTCATTTTAGACCCAAAGACACCCCCACATTGAAAGTGAGGGGGTGGAAAACCATTTACCATGCTAATGGACACCAAAAGAAAGCTGGGTGGCAATCCTTATATCAGACAAATTAGATTTTAAACCAAAGACTGTAATAAGAGATGAGGAAGGACACTATATCCTACTTAAAGGGTCTATCCAACAAGAAGATCTAACAATTGTAAATATCTATGCCCCGAACGTGGGAGCAGCCAATTATATAAGGCAATTAATAACAAAAGTGAAGAAACACATTGACAACAGTACAATAATAGTGGGGGACTTTAGCATCCCCCTGACTGAAATGGACAGATCATCTAAGCAAAAGATCAACAAGGAAATAAAGACTTTAAACGACACACTGGACCAAATGGACTTCACAGACATATTCAGAACATTCCATCCCAAAGCAACGGAATACACATTCTTCTCTAGTGCCCATGGAACATTCTCCGGAATTGATCACATCCTAGGTCACAAATCAGGTCTCAACCGGTACCAAAAGATTGGAATTATTCCCTGCATATTTTCAGACCACAGTGCTTTGAAACTAGAACTCAATTACAAGAAGAAAGTCGGAAAGAACTCAAATACATGGAGGCTAAAAAGCGTCCTACTAAAGAATGAATAGGTCAACTAGGAAATTAAAGAAGAATTAAAAAAATTCATGGAAACCAATGAAAATGAAAACACAACTGTTCAAAATCTTTGGGATACAGCAAAGGCAGTCCTGAGAGGAAAGTATATAGCAATACAAGCCTTTCTCAAGAAACAAGAAAGGTCTCAAATACACAACCTAACCCTACACCTAAAGGAGTTGGAGAAAAAACAGCAAATAAAGCCTAAAGCCAACAGGAGAAGAGAAATCATAAAGATCAGAGCAGAAATCAATGAACTAGAAACCAAAAGAACAGTAGAACAGATCAACGAAACTAGGAGCTGGTTCTTTGAAAGAATTTACAAGATTGATAAACCCCTGGCCAGACTTATCAAAAAGAAAAGAGAAAGGACCCAAATCAACAAAATCATGAATGAAAGAAGAGAGATCACAACCAACACCAAAGACATACAATTATAAGAACATATTATGAGCAAGTCTACGCCAGCAAATTACATAACCTGGAGGAAATGGATGCATTCCTAGAGATGCATCAACTACCAAAATTGAACCAGGAAGAAATAGAAAACCTGAACAGACCTATAACCACTAAGGAAATTGAAGCAGTCATCAAAAATCTGCCAACAAACAAAAGCCCAGGGCCAGATGGCTTCCCAGGGGAATTCTATCAGACATTTAAAAAAGAATTAATACCTATTCTCCTGAAACTGTTCCAAAATTAGAAATGGAAGGAAAACTTCCAAACTCATTTTATGAGGCCACCATTACCTTGATCCCCAAACCAGACAAAGACCCCATCAAAAAGGAGAATTACAGACCAATATCCTTGATGAACATGGATGCAAAAATTCTCACCAAAATACTAACCAATAGGATCCAACAGTACATTAAAAGGATTATTCACCATGACCAAGTGGGATTTATCCCTGGGCTGCAAGGCTGGTTCAACATCTGCAAATCAATCAATGTGAAACAATACATTAACAAAAGAGAGAGCAAGAATCATATGACCCTCTCAATAGATGCAGAAAAAGCATTTGACAAAGTACAGCATCCTTTCTTGATCAAAACTCTTCAGTGTATAGGGATAGAGGGTACATACTTCAATATCATAAAAGCCATCTATGAAAAACCTACAGCGAATATCATTCCCAATGGGGAAAAGCTGAGAGCTTTTCCCCTAAGGTCAGGAACATGGCAGGGATGTCCACTCTCACCACTGCTATTCGACATAGTATTAGAAGTCCTAGCCACAGCAATCAGACAACAAAAAGAAATCAAAGGCATCCAAATCGGCAAGGAGGAAGTCAAACTCTCACTCTTTGCAGATGATATGATACTGTATGTGGAAAATCCAAAAGACTCCATCCCAAAACGGCTAGAACTCATACAGGAATTTAGTCAAGTAGCAGGATATAAAATCAATGCACAGAAATCAGTGGCATTCTTATACACCAACAACAAGACAGAAGAGAGACAAATCAAGGAGTCGATCCCATTTACAGTTGCACCCAAAACCATAAGATACCTAGGAATGAATTTAACCAAAGAGGCAAAGGATCTGTGCTGAGAAAACCATAAAATACTCATGAAAGAAATTGAAGAAGACACAAAGAAATGGAAAAACGTTCCATGCTCATGGATTGGAAGAACAAACATTGTGAAGATGTCAATGCTACCTAGAGCAATCTACACATTCAATGCAATCCCCATCAAAATACCATCCACTTTTTTCAAAGAAATGGAACAAATAATCCTAAAATTTGTATGGAACCAGAAGAGACCCCGAATAGCCAGAGGAATCTTGAAAAAGAAAAGCAAAGCTGGCGGCATCACACTTCCGGACTTCCAGCTCTATTACAAAGCTGTCATCATCAAGACAGTATGGTACTGGCACAAAAACAGACACATAGATCAGTGGAACAGAATCGAGAGCCCAGAAATGGACCCTCAACTCTATGGGCAACTAATCTTGGGCCAAGCAGAAAAGAATGTCCAATGGAAAAAAGACAGTCTCTTCAACAAATGGTGTTGGGAAAATTGGACAGCCACATGCAGAAGAGTGAAACTGGACCATTTCCTTACACCACACACAAAAATAGACTCCAAATGGTTGAAAGACCTAAACGTGAGACAGGAGTCCATCAAAATCCTAAAGGAGAACACAGGCAGCAACCTCTTCGACCTCAGCCGCAGCAACTTCTTCCTAGAAACATCGCCAAAGACAAGGGAAGCAAGGGCAAAAATGAATTGGGATTTCATCAAGATAAAAAGCTTTTGCACAGCAAAAGAATCAGTCCATAAAACCAAAAGACAACCGACAGAATGGGAGAAAATATTTGCAAATGACATATCAGATAAAGGGCTCGCATCCAAAATCTATAAAGAACTTATCAAACTCAACACCCAAAGAACAAAAAATCCAATCAAGAAATGGGCAGAAGACATGAACAGACCTTTTTCCAAAGAAGACATCCAAATGGCCAACAGACACATGAAAAAGTGCTCAGCATCGCTCGGCATCAGGGAAATCCAAATCAAAACCTCAATGAGATACCACCTCACACCCATCAGAATGGCTAAAATTAACAAGTCAGGAAACGACAGATGTCGGCGGGGATGCGGACAAAGGGAAACCCTCCTACACAGTTGGTGGGAATGCAAGCTGGTGCAACCACTCTGGAAAACAATATGTAGGTTCCTCAAACAGTTGAAAATAGAGCTACCATATGATCCAGCAATTGCACTACTGGGTATTTACCCCAAAGATACAAATGGAGGGATCCGAAGGGGTACGTGCACCCCAATGTTTATAGCAGCAATGTCCACAATAGCCAAACTGTGGAAAGAGCCAAGATGTCCATTGACAGGTGAACGGATAAGAAGTGGTATTTATACACAATGGAGTATTATGCAGTCATCAAATGAAATCTTGCCATTTGCAACGACGTGGTTGGAACTGGAGGGTGTTATGCTGAGTGAAATAAGTCAATCAGAGAAAGGCATGTATCATATGACCTCACTGATATGAGGAATTCTTAATCTCAGGAAACAAACTGAGGGTTGCTGGAGTGGTGGGAGGTGGGAGGGAGGGTGTGGCTGGGTGATAGACATTGGGGAGGGTATGTGCTCTGGTGAGCGCTGTCAATCGTGCAACACTGTTGAATCACAGATCTGTACCTCTGAAACAAATAATGCAACATATGTTAAGAAAAAAAAGAAGAAGAAGATAGCAGGAGGGGAAGAATGAAGGGGGGGAAATCGGAGGGGGAGATGAACCATGAGAGACGATGGACTCTGAACAACAAACTAAGGGTTCTAGAGGGGAGGGGGGTGGGGGATGGGTTAGCCTGGTGATGGGTATTAAAGAGGGCACGTTCTGCGTGGAGCACTGGGTGTTATGCACAAACAATGAATCATGGAACACTACATCCAAAACTAATGATATAATGTATGATGATTAACATAACAATTTTAAAAAATTTTAAAAAAGAAAGAATTAGACATCAGGAACAAAAGGGATTTATTGCAACAATACGAGGTGTTTCAACATACAAAACCATTAGTGCGATACATCATATCAATGGAATAATATACAAAACTCACATGCTTTTCTCAATTGAAGCAGAAATAGCATTTGACAAATGCAACAACCTTTCATTAGAAAAAGACTTAACACCCAGCAGATGAGCCACAATGACCGTCAGCTAGCAAAAGGCTGCTGTCTCCCCTTCAGTTTGCTCCAAATTCACACAGGAACCACTCCTGGGATTCATCAAAACCAGAAACAAACAGCAAAATGAATTCTGACAACACATCACTCCAGCCCCCCAATTTTTAACTTATAAGAACATATTACCTTGAAACTGACAAGTTTGAAATCACAGACACCTTACGTGCTCACTGTTCCTTCAGGCTCAAACAGGAATCTTCCCTGCAGGGACTGACCCTGCTGTCCCCAAACACACGTCCTCGTGCCCCTTCCTTCTTCCCATCTTGACTGACAGCAGCTCTAGGGTCACCTCCCCAGAGAGGCCTCCTGCAGCTTCTCCCCACACAGTATTTGCCTGATAGCCATCTTAATTGTCTGCATATTACCTACTACAGAACAGTTTTTCCCTATCATGTTCATTGATTTGTGGTCGTTATTTCCCTACTCTAACATTCAAAAAAAACGTTGATGCAAAACATACCCATGATAATCAGAGGCAGGAACAGACAAATTCCCTCCCAACAAAGTCTGGAGGTAGATGGCTACTTTCCAGAGACTCACCAATTCCATGAGGTCCCAAATCTACTCACTTTCTCCCCCCCCTAATATCTCATCTATGGAGGTTTGCTTTTCATTCTTGCTGACAACACACCTCACATGGCTGTTGCAGCTCCAGCTATCACACCCATGCTCAAGAGGAAAGGCACTCCGTATATCTGGTCTGTCTCCTCACTTCATGAGAGTGAAAGTCCCCAGAAAGATCACCAGATGAAGGACATATCCATTGGCCAGTACTGAACCACAAGGTCAATGCTGGCCAAGAGGGACGTGGGAATAGCAATGGTTTGGCTTTCAAATGAACATAGAAGATAAGACTTAGGTAAAAGGTAGTAGAGACTGTCTACTGTCTCACCAAAACAAGTGCGTCCACTATTGCACCCCACCCACAACATGGAAACTCTGAGAGAGAAACTGTCTTCTTCACAAAGATTTCCCAGGATGGAAAGTCTGCCAAACCAAAGTGGGTCTGAATAAAGGTTAGTCGGGTGAGGTTCTTCTGTCTCTGTCCTTGGAGCTGTAGCCACCACCACCCTATTTGGGTGCACCAGCCACCAGGGCCAGTAAGAAGCAGTTCCTGAGTCCTGTGTCCCCTGGTGTCCAGCCCAGAACCACACACCTGATGACCCACCACCCCAGTGGTAGGAGCAGTGATACCTCAGATGGGCTTTGCCTTCTCCTCCTTACATGGGCCTGTTCCGATTTTCATGGATACTCAGATCTCCTGCAGTCTGGCCTTGAAAGTGGCAGGGGCTACACAGAGAGGAGTAATTCCTCCCTGGGGCCAGCAGTCCAAGGATCAGGGAATCAGGATGTGAGCAGTGGGTTCTGAATCTGCACCTGGACAAAGGGCTTCCCTGTGCCTCCCGGGGAACGGCCACCAGGGGGCAGCACAGATCACCTGGCCAAGCCACCTGGCCCTGGGGAGGGTCTGGCATCAGCAGTTCTAACAGGGAGGGTTGTTCACCTGGACCTGAGACCAGAAAGAAAAGGTGCAGGTTTTCTACACTATCACCTTTGACTCTGAGGTAAAATTCTGACTCAGGGGCTCTCCATATTTGTGTCCTTGTGAATTTGTCTCTGTCTCTAGCACAGGTCCAGGATTTCATGCCTCCCCACCCAGCCCATTCCTGCTGCACTCAGTCACTGTCGATCTTTGCTCAAGCTGGGTCTGCCGCGGCATGCGTTGCACCCCGGGGATACTGAGGCACAATATCTGTGACCAGCCCTTCAGGACAGACACCTACAGCACTTCAATGGCTCCTTAAAACGCTACGTGCGCATGGCAAGGGAGAACTCTTGATCGGGTTCTAATGCTCCCCAACACAGATATGGCTTAGGCAATGCACTGACCTAAGCCTCCTAGTTCCTCCTAGGATCTGTGAAGACAAGGAGAGGAAGTGAGACTTTCCACAGTGGCCTGAACCCACAGCCTGTGAAACTCGGTGAGCACACAGTCCCCTGGGGAGGGTTTGCTCCACAAGATGCAGATGCAGCTCTGGGTTGGCCCCGGGGCATCTGCATGTGCAAGAGCCTGTGGTGCCGGTCCTCCGAGGACCACACTCTGAGTAGTTTCATCCTGCTTCCCTGCTGCGCCGAGCACAGGTGAGAGGCCCACAGAGAGGCACAGTGTGAGGCACAGGTGCCCTGCTCCCTACCACTCAGGGTCCATGGGGTCAGGGCCCTGCACTCACTGTGTTCACATTGTTCTCTCCCCTCAGGGCTGAGCCAGTCACTTCTGACTCAGCCTCCTTGTCTTCCTCCAGGCCCCTCTCTGCTCCTCTCATAAGCTGCGAGCCTCCCCTGACCTGAGGCCGCCTCCATCCATGTCAGTGGCCCTGGGCAGGCCCAGGATCCCCTGCTCTGAAGATGAGCTCAGGAGTGAACTTGAATCTTGATACCAGCAGAAGCCACGCCAGGTCCCCGAGCTGGTTATATATACCGATGTGAGTGACCATCTGGGGCTGATTCTGAGGATACAACTTAAGGACATGCCTCACCAGAGCATGACCAGGACCACAAGGGCCAGTACAAGGCCTATTGTCACCTATCTTCACAGTGAGAGTGTCTGGCAGTGACTCACGGTGACAGAGACGGATGTGCATTGGGACACAAACCCTCCTCCATGGCCTGGCTCTCTCTCTCACCTGCCCTCTGAGCAATGGCTACTCAGGCCTTCAGATAAGGTGTCCTCCCTGATCCTGGCCTGGCCCCTGTGGGGTGGGAGACTCTAGCAGGTTCTCTATCCTCTGGTCTGTGTTTATCCTACTGAACAGTGGCACAGTAGGGGGCTGTTCTGACTATGGGGACTGTTGTTGAGTTTCATGGTTGAGAGTAAAGATTTAGGAGGTCACTTGGACCCCAGATGTAATCATGCATCACTCGGGAGGGGAGACAGCTGCCTCAGACAGCACAGTCCTGTGGGAATTCCTCTTCTCCTTGGGTACAGGCAGCCTAGGTGGGCCCCAGGGGCTGTGTCTCCTCTGGTTCCTGGATGAGTTGTCCCCACATGCAGAAGGGTTGCCTGAGGCTTCCTGAAGAGGGGACCAGGCCCCTGCGGCCCCAGGCCCTTCCCTCAGATATTATTAAACTGTGGAGGAAGTGCGGACACCACCTTGGGGTCCACAGGGGACTTTCTCCTGGCACCACTGTCCTCCCACTGCCCCAGGTCACCTGCACCAGGCAGGTCTGACCCTTAGCTCAGGTCCGACCCACATGGACTCACATCCAACCCCATGTGACCCCATGTGGTGGCCACGGCTGCATTCGGGCCTCACATATAGTTCTAAGGGGAGAGACCTTTTCCAAGATGTGAATAAAATTGTATCATAAGTTGAATTTCTCTTCATGAATCTTTCACTTGCAGTTTTGAATTTGATTTGTAGAGCAATAGCATGAGGTCCAAATGACAGAGGAGGAATTTAGTAAGAAAGAAAAGCAGAAGCTTCCCCTATTTCCACCCTGGCTTGTGTCAGAGGGATATCTTCAAAGGAGTTGTGAGAAGAAAACCATTTTCTCCTCACAAAAGTATGTCATGTGCCATTGGAATCTTTCATCTAGAATTTACTTATTGACCTAATGAAACAAAAAAGAAAGAAAGAAAAAAAAAAAGAAAGATGATTTTTTATGGGAATCCCTATGACCAAAAGAAGATTTCAAGGGATTTTGCAGGTTAAAGGATCACGACAATGTCCCTCTAGGGAATTATAATCTGGAGATTCCCACCAGCGGCTTTCTCATCATCATGACCATGAATGGGCTGGTAACCTCCCTGGTCAGCAGGTGTCACGGTGGCCAAGTGCAGCAGCGCCCCCCACAGGCAGCGGGCAGAACTGAGAGGAAGGCGCTGTCTCCTTCAGGACCTGGAACGTTCTGGCTGAGGTTGGCCCACCTCCCCTCTCGGCCTGGGGCAGGGGACGGCTGCTGCCTTGCACCTGCTGACTTCTGCTCTTCTCTCTCCCTCTCCGGGGACCTGCACTCCTCTCCCGGCTCCCTTCCCTGTCAGGTGCACCCGCCCCTCATGTTCCAGTTTAGCTCTGCCAGTCTGTGGACGCTGGGGAAAGCAGTGCAGGTCATCGACAGGGGACAAGACGGGGAGACAATATCAGAGCACATGGAGCACCCTAGTCTTCCTGTGGCTTAGGTGTGTATTGGGGGGAGGGGAGGGTTGATAACCACTGCCCTGAGCAACCTCAGCCCCCAGGTGACCTAGGGAGATCCCAGCCACTGAGCACACTTGTGCCAAACCTGTTCCTACCTCAGCAGCTTCCTCCTGGAGGCCCTTCAATGTTCCCAGCAGCTGCGCAGAGGACCTGACTTATTACCTGGAAATTGCCCCTCACACACCTGACACACCCTTCTGTGGCCTGAGCACTAACCTAAGAGAAATCTCCACACAGGCTGGGAACTGGATTTGAATCTCAGATCTCTCAGATTTGTTCTGTTCTTCCACACGACTATCCCTCCCAACCTCAGCACCTACCTGAAGTCGGGACTGGGCTCTTTCTTCACATGTCTCACTGTTTGTTTCTCTTCCTAACCTGACCAGCGCCAGAGTTCCCTCTTCAGTAGGGACTGTGTCTTGTTCATGCAGAATGCCCAGGATGGCATGGGGGCCAGACCAATGTGGGTCTGAATAAATGTGTGCTGGGTGGATGCTCTCCTCTCTCTGTCTTCGGGACACTAGTCCCTGGTCTCTCTCTCTCTCTCTCTCTCTCTCACACACACACACACACACACACACACACACACACGCACACACACATCAGCCCTGCATCCACAGTTGGCACCAGAAAGAGCCATCCCCTAAGTCCTGTGTTCCCCAATGCTACCACATGTGCAGGGAAGCCTCAGTGAAACCAGTCCTCTTTCCTCCAAATGAGCCTGTTCATGTTTTCATGAGTAATCTGGGCCCCTCATGTCAGAATATGAGGCAGGCAGAAGCCATGCACAGAAAAGTCATTCCTCACTGGATCAGGACTCAGAAACTGAGCTGTGGTTTATCAATCTACACCTTTATGCCTGCCCCTCCAGCTTCAGTGTGGATTGGCCACCAGGGGGCAACAGGGATCACCTGGCAAAGCCACCTGCAGATGCAGAGGGCTTGGGCATCAGGGCTTCTGATATGCAGCCCCGGCTAGTAACCAGTACCTGAGACCTTCAGGTCATTTGGCTTTGGCCATTTATCTACAGTGTCATTCCTCACTCTCAAGTACAAATTCCTCAGGGTACCTGTGTGTACGGTCCTGCCCATGGAGACATTGCCTATTTCTCCAATACGGGTGCAGCCAAAAAGTCCCCTACCAACCCAAGCCCTAGCCCACCCTAATGAAACAAAATGCTGCCACTGTCCATAAACATTCACCCTTCCTGTGATCAAATGTTTCCTCCCCCCCCTTTCCCTGTGCTGACAGTCCCCTGTCCTGCCAGACACAGCTCTTCCTCCTTCTGAGAAGGTCCTCCTACAGGAGACTGAAAAATTCTTTTCTTCCCTTTCTCAGTTTCTGCAACACAGTTATTTTCTCGGTAAGCTTTTCTTGACTTAACTTATAGATTAAGATGTTTATTATATATTTTTCCCCAAATGTGAAGACAAGTTACCTACGACAACCCTTTCCTCTAAGAGTTACTAAACTTTGAGGTCCTCTCTCATTCTCTTATAGGACAATATTTCTTTTTGCACCTGATCTGTTCCTGACCCTGACTGCAAAATAGGGATACTGAGGCACAACCCCTATGACCTGCTGCAGGGACTCACAGCTGACAGCAGGCACTTACAGCACCATGATGGCTTTGGAAACGCCATGTGCTCTTGAGGGAAGATGAATTATATTTGGTCTCTGTGGCCCGCAAGCTGTGATATAGGTTGGACCCTGAACCTGTGCAAGCCCCATAGTGCCAGTTGTAGAATGGGATCAGAAAATAAAGACTACTCTACCTCTCAGGTCTCAGTGGCCAGGCCAGCCAAGGAGTGAGACACAAACCCCTTCCTCATCTGTGTCACACTCTCCCCCAGCCCCAGGAGGCCTGTGCACAGAGCAATGAGCAGGTCTGATCCAGGTCCCCAAGTCTGAGGTCCCCAATCTGTCCCTTCCTCCCAACCCTCCAGGGTGGATCGGCAGGGGATTGGTAAACAGTCATCAGATCTCCATCTCCTCTGAATGATGAGGAGCAGATACGGAAGATATTTTTCAAAGTCCAAATCTTCTAAATCTTCGCTAAATTGAATGGTCCAAAATTAAGAAATACACAGGACAGACTGAGAACGGATATGAGGCTGCCAAAGAAGAGATTATAGAATTTGATGTCTAAGTGATGGAAACTATTCAAAATGAGATACAGAGCAACAACCCTAAAGAAATTACAAAGGCTCAGTGTCTGGAGGACACCTTCACGCCACCCAGACGGTGCGCACGTGTAGGGACTGTGGGAGGGAAGATAAGGAACTGAAGGTGAATCAAAAAATCGGTGAAGATATAATCTACAAAAAGTCTTCAAATTTGGAGAACCCCAGGAACCAAGATATGGAAGAAGCTCGGTGAAGCTCGGGCGCAGGGAACATGAGAGACAGTCCAGCACACGTCGTATGAAATCGTTACAAACCAGCGATGCAGATACGCTCACAGCCAGAGAGGAGAGTCGTGTTCCCTACAGAGAACCAGCGTTGAGCTGGGAGCACCTTTCTCATTAACAAGCCATGTGAGCAAGAATACAGGGGAGCAATGGTTTCAAAATCCTAGTAGAAAGCACTGTTAACTTTGTTCCTTACCCAGGGCAAATGGCATTGAAAATTGAAGACAGCTAAGCCTTTCTCAGACTGCAAACCTCCCAGAACTGACCACCCCCAGACCCTCAGCACAAGCAATAGTAATGGACACCCCTTGGACAGAGGGAAAGTGTAGCAGAGGGAAATGTGAGCCTACACAAAGAAATAAAAAGCATCTGGTGTCATAACTAAAAGGATAAATATAAAAACAATGTTAAAGGTTAATGTCTATAAAAGTCAACTGCTTAAAGCAAAAAAAAAATAACAATGTGTTTGATTCATAATGAATTACAAATAATACACAGGACAATGAATGCACAAATGATAAGGATGATGAGACCATGTTATGAGGTCCTCATCCTGCATGTGAATGATGTCATATCACTGGGAGGAACTTTCTTAAGGTAGGAAGTGAGAACTGTAAACTCTAAAGAAAGCATTAAAATAAAACCATTTTTAAAAAGAGTGAGAGCTCGAAAGGTGCATGACTTAGGAATGTCTAGAGGGTACAGATCCAATAGGACATGGATGTCATGTTCATGCATGTGTGTATTTATCTGGGACGCGCAGAGAGACAGAGACAGTGGGAGAGGCAGTCACGTCGAGAAGGGGCCCAGCAGTCCTGGGGCGGCAGGTCTGGAAGCTGCAGGGCAGGAGGGAGGGCTGTGCACGGAAAGCAGGACGATGTTGCAGACTTTCATCCAAATCTAGTCTGAAGGATTGAAATGCTAAGAGGAGACAGAGAAGAAAATTAGAGCATCCCGATCAAAATGCTAGAGATGAAAACTGTAACGTCTCAGGGCTCGAATACCAGGGCTGAGATTAGCAGCAGACAGGGCAAGATGAAGAACTGGGGAGGGGCCTGAGGACACAGCAGACACTGCAGAGTGAAAGGCACAGAAAGACTTTAAAAGTGAGCCGCGCGGGCCTGAGTGTAGGACAACGTTCGCAACGTCGTGCACGTGTGACCGTGACCCAGGGAGTGAGGGGGAGAGGTGGGAAAGAATATGAGGAAGCATTGGCCAAAAATGTTCGAAATTTCATGAAAATTCAAAACCTACAGATTCAAACTTCTTGAGAAACCCCAAGTACAAGAAATATAGGGGGAAAAACAATACACCAACCCCCATCTAGCAGCACATTGTTTAAGGCAGAAAAGAAGACACAGTGTGAAAAAGCACCCACAGGGGAAAGACACTTGATTCAGGGGACAGTGATAGGGATTCAGACTGATTTCTCCTGAGCAGAAATGCACACAGAGGGCAGAGGATTAACATCTTCAAAGTACTAAAAAAACCAACAAACTAAAAGCCTCTTAATTCTTTATCCAGGGCAAATATCCCTCAATACTGAAGGTTAAATAAAACAATTTTTCAGCCCTACCAAACTGACAGAACTGATCATCAGCAGACCCATAACAAAGGAAATAATACTGGACTTTCTCAGGCAGGAGGAAGTGATTCCAGAAAGAACCCGAATGTACAAAATGAACGTAAGAGTCAGAAATGGTAACTACAGGGATAAATATGAATAATATCTTTGATGATTTCCCTCTCTTTGAAAAGTAAATCACTGTCTACAGCCAATCGAATCACTGCATGTGGTGGAATTTATCATGTAGCTACCAGTGATGGGTATGCCCTTCCTACCAAAGCTCTGAGAAGTGAGCTCTAATGTCTGATGCTCTGTGTCACGTGGTGTGGCGTCAGCGGAATGTAGCCTGTGATGAGTCACAGATGACAGGACAGCAAGGAGTCACAGCCAATGAGCCAAACAGAGGAATACAATGGATCGTAGAAAATGCTCCATTACTCAAGAAGATATAAATGGAAAAAGAGAACTAAGGAATGAAGGAATATATAGAAAATGAGCAGCAAGAAGTGATCTAATAAACTACGTTACTACTCACGGTCAGGGAATGTGGAAACACCACAATTAAAAGGTAATGTTGTCAAATTGAGTTTAACAGCGGCACACCAGTATTAGAAACCTACAGTAAATAAAATGACATTAAGCGAGAGAATTTCAGGATATTATTCCCACTCAATTCTGTTCCACAATGCAGAAAATAAAAACAAGTCACAGGACAGATAGAGAATCTAGGAAGATGAATGTGTAAAATACTTAGGATGGAATATTTGATGTCATGTATATTTGAAACACAAAAATGGAAGCAAAGGATCACAGGGCACATTTCATGAGAACAGCGACATAAATGCCCTCACCTCTGCCGGCTCACCCGCGGGCTTTAAGATGTTCAAACACAGAGTGACCAGAGCTCCCCTGTGCAGCCCAGAGGTGAGCTCAGCACCACATGAACCGGATCCAGGAAGCCTGCCCAGAAGCCCAGAGATTCTCCACACCAGCCTGAGAAGGAGCATTTCCACAAGAACCAGTGAGGGCATAAAGGAGGCTTCGTAAGGCCAGCCTCAGCTGTGGGCTCAAGAGACAGAAATCTGGGGTGCCCACCACGCCTGGACCCTCTCCTGCTCCCCCTCCGCAATCTCTACCCAGGAGCTGCCCCAGGCCCTGCCCACAGGCTCAGCCCCCACAGGACCCTGAGCATGACCCTGACACCGAGCTCAGCCCAGAGGGTGCTGAGGGGGTGGGACCCAGAGAATGAGCCCCACGGTGTCCAGAACCTGCAGGCCCTGGGTCCACTGCAAGACTCATCTGACCCCAGTAGTGTAGCCAGGATACCTCTGTCATTCCCTCCAACTTGGAGGACGGAGAGGACCAAGCAATAGTACAGAGCAGAGCCAGAAGGACCCAGGCCAGGCCCCTGCACAGCCAGTCTCCACTGTCCCTACAGATCCTCCAGCTCTAACCTGCGACCCGACCCCACTGACCCTCCCCGCCTGCAGGTTGAGGAGGCTCCTTCATAGGACAGGCCAGGATGGGATGGCAGTGAGCTGAGGGACAGAAGCCCTGCTGCCCGGCCTGGCCTCACCCTCCCTCCCTCCAAATTCAATGATATAAACACACTGACACAGCTTTATGAATGAAACAGAGACTACAGGGTCTCAGTGAGCCGACACTGGGCTGGGAGTCTCTTGTCCGTCCTCTGCAGAAATCCAAGGAAAGGGGCTCAGCCAAGTGTGACATCTGTGAAGTGAAATTGCACATCCAGGTCTGAATTCCCAACTCCGCTGTTTCATCCAAATCACCTGAGAGGCACGTGTAGAAACCATCCTCCCCCAGACTTCTAGTGCTATGGGTTGTAAAAGAAACAGCAGAAGCAGAGATGACAGGAATAATGCTAATGAAGATTTTGGTGCATGTGTCCTAGAAGCATTCCCTGTTCTACTGTGACGCAGCGACACTCACTGACATGCAGACACTAACAGACTCGACTCCTAAATGGAGAGAAAGGGGTGCTGACAGGATCTCACAAAGGTTTCTTCCCTAGCCTGAGACCTAGAAATGCTCTACAATTTACCCTGTACTCTCCCTGTGGTATGAAGAAAAGTGGCCAGCCCAGGGCATTTCAACGCTTGGACAAGTCCAGGAATCTCACCTGCCCTCCGTCCTGCACCAGGTATGTGACCTTCTGGGCTGGGCTGGGCTGGGCAGGGGGTGGAAGCTGCCTGAGGGACCCTGGAAACCCCGGTCCATACTCTTGCTCAGGTGACATGTGCTGTGGGGGCACCTGCAGGAGGGAGGCTCCTGGTCTGAGCCTCCTCCACCAGCAGGGGGCAGCAGGGCTGCAGCAGGAGTCACAGTACAGAGGCTGGGGCTGCCCAAGGGGAGCCTCACAGGGAACCAGGGCGGGGGGTGAGCAGGGGTCCAGGGTTCAGTCCTCAGAAGGAAGAAGGGATGATCCATCCTTACCTCCTCAACTCCAGGGACCTTGTTCTGAGGGTCAGACTCACTCGCTCTTACCCAGGACATTGAGAGGAGTCCTGACACTGTGAGGAGCTCACCTGGGAAATTCCAGGCCCAGTCTCTCCACTTGAGGTCCCGGGGAGCTGAGCCTTCTGTGCTGGCCACGTCACACAGGGCTCCTCTCGTGATTCACCTTCCCCGGAAACATACAGCATGCGGATTCTAACACATCACTCCTGCCACTGAGTTTTTAACGGAAGAGAAAACGTCACCTTGGAGCTCCACTAGTTTTGAATCACACATGTCTAAGGTCCTCACCGTCCCTGCATCCTCACACCAACCAGACTCTTCCCCGCAGGGACTGACTCCAAACACACTTCAGTTTTGTCCCTGCTCCCTATCCTGACAGAAGTCGCACAGTCCCCTCTGCAGAGGGGCCTCCTCCAACCTCTCCCCACACACTCCCGGCCTGTCATTTTGTCTGATGTCACTTCATTTCTCTGCACATCACCCAATGCTGCACAGGTTCTTCTAACATTATTTAATTAATTGTATTAGTTAAAATCCCAACTGGGCAGGAAGTGTTTAATGCAATGCATGCCCGTCTCAATTGGAAGCATGAACATTCAAGCAGCTCTTTTCCCCGGACAGCAGCAAGTCTGAAGTCAGTTGGCAGTTCTCCAGGTACTACCAATTCCCTGAGGTCCCAAATCCTCTCACTATCTCTACCATCACCACTACTGTGGAGGCTTGGTTTTGCCTTTTGGTTGGCAACAGACTTCAGGATGGCTGCCGCAGCTCCAGCCATCACACCCAAGTACAAGAGAAAGAGCACTGCATAAATCTAGTTGTTTCTTTCATTCACAGACAAAACTCCCCAAAAAGATCCCCAGCTGAATGACATGTCGATGGCCTAGCTCTGGGCCACAGGGTCAATGCTGACCCAGACAGACCTGAGAAGAGCAATAGTGTGGCTTCTCAATGATCCTAGAAGACCAGATGCAGGCAGACGGAGTTGGGGACTGTGTGCTGTCTCACCAAAGAAACTGTGTCCCCTATGCCGCTCCGCCCAGGCAGGAAGCCAGGAAAGACTTGTGTCTTGTTCACACTGACTTCCCAGGATGGAAGCTATGGAAGACCAAGCTGGGTCTGGACAAGTTTTTGTTGGTTGGGTGTCCTCCTGTCTCTGTCCTTGACAGGAGTCATCATCACACTAGGTGGTGCTCCAGCAGCCAGAATAAGTGAGAGGCTGGCTCTCAGGCCTGTGTCTCCAGGTGCCCAGCCCCAAAACCAAACCCACGACCACCCACCACCCCAGAGACGTGAGCCCTGATACCTCAGATGGGCCCTGCCTTCTCTTCACAGGAGCCTCTTCTTATTTTCGGGGATAATCTGACTCCTCCTGCCTGGTGCTGAGGTCGGCAGGGGCTCCTCAGAGAAGAGGAAATCCTCCCCTGGGGCCAGCAGGGCATGGATCAGGGGCAATCAGGATGTGAGCAGTGGGTTCTGAATCTCCACCTGGACAGAGGATTTCCTTGCACCTCCAGCCGCCAGTGCGCAGCGGCCACTGGGGGGCAGCAGAGATCACCAGGCAAAGCCTCAGGGGTACTAACAGGGAGGGTTGGGTACCAGGACCTGAGACCAGAAGCGAAGGTGTAGGTTTTCTACACCATCACCTTTACTCTCGTGTAAAATTCTGACTCGGGGTCTCTTATCTCTCTCCTGTGGAATTTGTCTCTGTCTCTAGCACCTGTCCATTGCTTCATGACGCTCCACCCCACCCCATTCCTGCCACACTGAGTCACTGTCAATCCTTGTTCAAGCACTGGGTCTGTCCCTGGCATGGAGTGCACCCTGGGGATACTGAGGCACAGCATCCACGAACTGTCCATGGAGCTTTTCCTCGGCAAAGAATCCTACAGCACCTCAATGATTCCCTAAAACTCCATGTGCACCTGGCAAGGGAGGAATTTTGTTCATATTCTGATGTTCAGCAACATAGACCAAGGGTAGGACACACACTGACCTATGATCCTCTCGTACCTAGAGAGTAAACATTCTATGATGGGTTCAGAAAATGCAGACAGACTCCACCTCACAGCTCTGCTGTGACCACACGTGCCCGGGAGCCAGGTCAGGACAGGGAGAGGGATAGAGTTTGGACCCGAGACTGTGGGAACACAGGGTGAATGTGAATTGCCTGGGCAGGAGGAACGGTTTGTAGGGGCTGCCCCTCCCATGTCTAAGTCCCTTGGAGCTGAGCCCATTTCTAAAACCGCAAGGGTCCACAGCAGCTGCCCCTGAGATCTGGCTGATTTGCATAACCAGCAGGTGTCTCCAGCAAGGGATAAGAGAGGCCTGGGAGGAAATCTGCCCAGCTTTGAGCCTCAGGGAGCAAAATCGAGGCACCTGCACCATGGCGTGGACCCCTCTCCTCCTCGGATTCTTGGCTCACTGCACAGGTGCTGAGCCCAGGCTCACAACCACCCCAGTCCCGGGTTCTGGGACAATCCTGCCCCGACTCTGAGTTCAACAGTGGACTATAGGGGGTGGGGGGTGGAGGATGCTCAAGACCCTGCTGTGGGATGAGGGGTTGTTGAGGTGATACCCCCCCACCTAGCTCACTGTCTCCGTGTGATCCTTGAAGGGCTGTGCCTGCCCGGAGAAGGGGAGGGGGGATGTTTCTCATTTGTTCAAAGGCTCCATCCACCAGGCAGTCCCAGGCGGCCCAGGAACGAAGATGGCAGCAGGGTGGGATCATGCCTAGAGAATCACTGGAACTTAAGCCAGGGGTGGGAGTGTCCGGGGGATGACACCCGGGCTGGAAGGCAACTCTCATCTTCTCTCTTGCAGGCTGCATGGCCTCCTATGTGCTGACTCAGCCCTCCTCGATGTCGGTGAACCTGGGACAGACGGCCAGCATCACCTGTGGGGGAGACAACATTGGAAGTAAAAGTGCTTACTGGCACCAGCAGAAGCCAGGCCAGGCCCCCGTGCTGATTATCTATGCTGATAGCAAGAGGCCCTCAGGGATCCCTGACCGATTCTCAGGCTCCAACTCGGGGAACACGGCCACCCTGACCATCAGCGGGGCCCGGGCCGAGGACGAGGCTGACTATTACTGTCAGGTGTGGGACAGCAGTGCTGATGCTCACGGTGACACAGGCAGATGGGGAAGTGAGACACAAACCCCTTTCCCGTGTGTGTCGCACTCTCCTCCAGCCCCAGGAGGCCTGTGCACGGAGCAGGGAGCAGCTCTGAACCCGGTCCCCTCATCTGAGATCCCCAGGCCTCCCTCCCCATCCAGCCCTCCAGGCAGCTCTGCACACGGAGGTTCAGGAGAGCATTTACAGCTGACCACACTAGCCTGCCCTGGTTCTCTGGCCTCGGGTGTGAACTGGGGACAGACGGCCTGGGGAGGAAAAAGACACAGGGAGACTTTTGTCCCCTGGTTAATGTCTCATCACTTCCATGTGGTGGTCGTGGGCTAATAATGCTCTCCGAACTGACCAGGATTAGAGCTCAAATTGTCCCGGCTCGGCTGAGCTCCTGAAGCCCTGGGGACGTGAGAGGAGCCTCCTCTACCGAGTGGAACAGATGGGTACAGTAGACGTTGAGGGGTCACCCACATCCCCTCTTCTGGGCTCACACACCCACCCGCTGCTGCCCGGAGCCCCTGGCAGCTCACACGGGCGCTCCTCGCTGGAAAGCGCTGTTGCTTCAGCAATCGGCCTCCCCAGGTTTCTGTCCCTTCTCAGGAAGGTTCAGGTGAATGATCTCCAGAGGCCCAGATCCCAAGGCCCTGCCTCAGGTTACGATGTCCTGAAAGGTACCAGCTGTAGAGCTCCCTGCAGGAAGGAGGCCTCAACTGGTGGCTCACTCTCTGTAGGTCGCTCTCCTTCTGCCCAGCCTGATATCGTTTCTCCTTCCAGGTTTTTACACATGCACTTCTTTGTCTCGGAGTCGGCTTCCAGGAACCTAATCTGGGATGGCCAGCATCCTGGAGACAGTCCCCAGGGAACAAAGGGGGCCACTATATAAAGCCACAAGCTGGGGTCTCTCCCCCAAATCCTCAAGGTGCATATCCAATCTCCACACAGATGAGATCCTTTCTTCTATTTCTATACAAGGAAAAAATATCCAGACACATTAGGTGCTCTGGGTTCTGACAGACAGTTGGAGACTCACGTCCATCCTGATGGTGAATGAGGGACATTGGGACAGTTGCCTCCTCCTACAGAGTGGCCAGAAGGTACTCAACCACAGGAGTGAGACACACAAGGGGTGCTGCCTTACTCCGATCCCCCACATCTTGCACAAGAATCCTTCTTTACACCCACCCTACCCAGAAATAGGGACAGAAAACAGTTTGATGAAATGCAGTCCAGTCTGTCAACACTGACACGTATGAAGACACCAGAATCCCACGCTGCCCACACAAAATCCACTAGACCCACGCAAACCACAGTCTGCAAATAAAGGGAATAGCAGTAACCTTGCTTCCACTTGATAATATGCAACTATCCCACGACTAGGGATATTTATTTTTGTCCCACATGATTTGATATCCTAAAGCTCAATATTGAGATAGACAGTTTCCTACCATTAATACGCCTGGTGTTAGATGATAAATGGATGACACAGGTGGAGAAAACAGAAGCATCTGATTGCTATATATCCAAACACATTCCTATAACATAAGGAGAAATATGTGTGACTTCTAGCATGTTCATTTCTGCCACTACCCTGTGCTCAGAAAGGGCATCTATAACTACTTTCTTCACCACCCACCGCTTGATCCCCTGTCTTCAGAAAATAGCTGTTCTAGGGCTCATCCCAGCCAGTTGGCAGGATAAAACCTCCTTCTGGAAGCTTGGTCCATGATCAGACCTGCTGAATGGAATCGTGGCACATTCATGACTGTAATCCCAAACCCAGAAGTACCAGGGGATCTCTTGAACCCATACATACTCCTCCTTGCCCCACTTGTGTAGTAGACACCCAGCTCCCCCGTGACAGTCACCATGAATCATCCCAGCCCAGTGCCCTCACTTTTCCTCATGATTCACTCCCAGGACGAGCCAAAAGGAGACAAGCCTCAGTCTCTGCCCCCAGAGCAGTGCAGTCAATATTCCCCGGCGGATCACCATCCAGGGCACACCCTCCATGTGGCTGGTGACAGAGTCCATTCTGAAACAATTTTTCAGATCATTCGGGTCTCAAATCTGACTCAAGCTCCCTTCAGCAGAGCAGGCCAGTTAAGCCCCATGTCCCAGGTGGCAGGGCAGGACTGAGGGAGATAGCAGAGGAAGCGAGATTTTCCACGGTGCCTGGACCCCCACCCTGTGAAGCTCAGTAAGCACACATCCCGGCGAGGGGGGGGGGTCTCCACAAGATGCAGGTGCAGGTGCAACAGGACTGGTTGGGCCCCGAAGTCTGCAGGTGGGACAGCTCCCAGCTCAGCCCGTGGTGCTCGTTCTCCAAGGACCGCACTCTGAGTGGCTTCACCCGTGCTCTCCTGCTGCTCCCAGCTCAGGTGAGAGGCCCACAGGGAGGCACAGTGTGAGGCTCAGGTGCCCTGCTCTCCCTCCCACTCTGGGTCCAGGGGTCAGGGCCCTGCCCTCACTCTGTCCACATTGCCCCCTCCCCTCACAGGGCTGTGACCGTCACTTCTGACTCAGCCTGTCTTCCTCCAGGACCCTTTCCTCTCCTCTCTCCCAGGCTCCGTGCCTCCCCTGACCTGAGGCTGACTCCCACCATGTCCGTGGTCCTGATCAGGCCCAGGATGCCCTGCCCTGGGGATGAGCTTAGGTGTGAACATGTCTCTAGGTACCAGCAGAAGCCATGCCAGGTCCCCGAGCTGGTTATATATACGGATGTGAGTGACCATCCAAGCCCAATTCTGAGGATGCAACATAGGGACATGGCCCCACTGAGGAAGACCACACTGAGGGCCAGGACTAGGCTGACCATTGCTGTGCCACCTAATGTGGCATTGGGAGGCCTGGCAGTGACTCAGGTGACACAGAAGGATGGGGGATGGGACACAAACTGTCCTCCGTGGTCTGGCTCTCACTCTCACCTGCCCTCTGAGCAGCTGCTGCTCAGGCCCAAGATGAGGTGTCCTCCCTGGTCCTGGCCTGGCCCTCCTTGGTCCTGGCCCTGGCCTGGAGGGAGGCTCTAGCAGGCCCTCTGTCCTCAGATCTGTGTTTATCCTACTGAACAGCGGCAACGTGGAGGGGGGGCGTGTTCTGACTATGGGGACTCTAGTCAGGTTTTGCAGAAGATAATACAGACTTAGGATGTCATTGTACATCACGTGGGCCCCAGAGGTAATCAATGTCACTCCAGAGGGGAGACACCTGTCTCAGCACAGTCCTGCAGGAATTCCTCTTCTCCTTGGGTACAGGCAGTCTGGAAGGGCCCCAGGGGCTCTGTGTCTCCTCTGATTCCCAGGTGAGATGTTCCCACATCCTGAAGTGCTGCCTGAGTCTTCCTGAAGAGGGGATCCAGCCCCTGCTGCCCCACGTCATCCCTCCTGAGGTTTTACAGAAACCGTGGAGGAAGTGCGGACACCACCCTGGGGCCCACCTGGGGGGACTTTCTCCTGGCACCACTGTCCTCCCACTGCCCCAGGTCACCTGCCCCAGGCAGGTCTGACCCTTAGCTGAGGTCTGACCTACAGAGACTCCCACCCCCGTGTGACCCTGTGTGGTGGTCCCGGCTGCATTTGGGCCTCACTGTAGCTTGGAGGGGAAAGAACGTTTTCAAGACTTAGATGGATTTTTTATATAAATGGAATTTCTCTTCCTGATTCTTTGACTTGTGGTTTTGAAATTGATTTCTAGAGCAATTGCATGAGGTCCAAGTGAGAGATAAGGAATTTATTAAGAAGGAAGAGCAGAAGTTTCCCCTAATTCCACCCTGGCTTGTGTCAGAGGAATACCTTCCTGGGAGTGGGAGACACAGGTCAGAAAATCATTTTCTCCTCACAAAAGCATGGCAAGTGCAATTGCAATCTTTCCTCTAAAAATTACTTATTGACCTGATGAACTAGAAAGACAATCTTTGGTGAGAATCCCTATGACCGAAATACTATTGCCAGAGATTTTTCAGGTTAAAGGATCATGAAAAGGTCCCTCTAGGGAATTATAATCTGGAGATTCCCACCAGAGGCTTTCTCATCATCATGACCATGAATGGGCGGGCACCTCCCTGGTCCGCAGGGGTCACTGTGGCCAAGTGCAGCAGCGCCCCCCACAGGCAGCGGGCAGAACTGAGAGGAAGGCGCTGTCTCCTTCAGGACCTGGAACGTTCTGGCTGAGGTCGGCCCACCTCCCCTCTCGACCCCGGTGCAGGTGCGGGGGTCGGCCGCTGCCTTGCACCTGCTGGCTTCCGCTCATCTCTCTCCCTCTCCGGGGACCTGCACTCCTCTCCCGGCTCCCTTCCCGGTCAGGGGCACCCCTCCCTCATGTTCCAGCTCCGCTCAGCCAGTCTGTGGACGTTGGGGAAAGCAGTGCAGGTCATCGACGGGAGACAAGACAGGGGACAGGTCCAGAGGCACAAGTAGCACCCTGGTCTCCCTGTGGCTTTAGGTGGGTCATGGGGAGGGAGGGATAAGAGCCACTGCCTTGAGTGTCTCACCCCCCAGGAGCACTAAGGAGATCAAAGACACACAGAAGCAGACATCTGTGTCAACCTTGTCCCCACCCCAGCAGCTTCCTCCTAGAGGCCACACTCTGTGCCCAGCAGTGGCCAAGAAAACCTGACCTATACCTGGAAATTGCCTTTTACCATAACTGATGCATCTCTCTGGGCCAAGAATGCTTATCTGAGGAGAACACGCCATACTGGCCCTTAACTCGGTTGGAATCCCAGGTCTCTCAGCTTTGTCTTGTTCCTTCAGATCTTCTATCCTCCCCACCCCACCGAGAAACATGCCTGGGCTCTTCCCTCACAAGTCTCACTGCTTCTTTCTCTTCCTGACCTGACCAGCGCCAGAGTTCCCTCTTCAGCAGGGACTGTGTCTTGTTCATGCGGAATTACCGAGATGGAATGTGTGCCAGACCAATGTGGTCTGGATAAATGTGTGCTGGGTGGATGCTCTCCTGTCTCTGTCTTGGGACATTAGTCCCTGCTTCTTTCCCCCACCCTCCCACCCACATCAGCCCTGTATCCACAGTTGGCACCAATAAGAACCATCCCCTGAGCCCTCTGATCCCCAGTGCTAAACTGCAGTACCACCTGCATGACCTCCCACCACCCCAGACACAGGTGCAGGGACGCCTCCGTGAAACCAGTACTCTCCTCCTCCAAATGAGTCTCCTGATAGTTCATGCAAAATCTCAACCCTTCATCCCAGAATGTGAAGCAGGCAGAAGCCATGCACAGAAAAGTCATTCCTCACCAGCACAGCGGTCCATGGATCAGAACCCAGGCCCTGAGCTGTGGGTTAGGAATCTACACCTTGGTGCACCTGGGGGGCTGCCTTCAGCTCAGGTCATGGGGAGGGTCTGCCTTCAGCTCAGGTCATGATCCCAGAGTCCTGGGATCGAGCCCCTCCTCGGGCTCCCTGCTCAGCAGGAAGCCCGCTTCTCCCTCTCCCACTTCCCCTGCTTGTGTTCCCTCTCTCGCTGTGTCTCTCTCTGTCAAATAAATAAACCAAATCTTGGGGGGGGGGGAAGGAATCTACACCTTTACCAGGGAGGCCCCTACAGCTCCAGCTGCCTGTGTGGAGTGGCCACCAGAGGCAGCAGAGATCACCTGGCAAAGCCACCTGCAGATGGGAAGGGCCTGGGCATCAGAGCCTCTAACAGCTCCAGTGACATGCGTCCCTCTCAAGTACAAATTCTTCAGCATGAATTGTGTACGGTCCAGCTCATGGAGACATTGCTTGTTTCTCAAATACAGGTCCGGTGAACCGCCCCCTGCCCCCACCAACGTCTGCCCTAGCCCATCCTGATGAAACAAAATGCTGTCACTGTCCACAAACACTCATCCTCCCTGTGATCACGTGTTCCCCACTCCCTCCCGTGTCCTGCCAGACTTAGCTGCTCCTCCTTCCTGAAAGTTCCTCCCACCTGCCCCCTCACCTGTCACTCCACTTACCTTCCACGAGGAAGGGAGAGGGGACTGTTAAGTTCTTTCCTTTCTTTCCCAGTGCCTGCAACAGTCATTTTCTCATTAAACTTTTTTTTCAATTTCAAAATCTTAATTAGCTTTTATTTATTTGATACATTAATTTCTTTTTTTCCATGCAGAACGTGCCCTCTTTAATACCCATCACCAGGCTAACCCATCCCTCCACCCCCCTCCCCTCTAGAACCCTCAGTTTGTTTCTCAGAGTCCATAGTCTCTCATCTCATTAAACTTTTATTGACTTAACTTATAAATTAAGATTTTTTTGTATGTCTGTTGGTCATCCGTATGTTTTCTTTGGAGAAGTGTCTGTTCATGTCTTCTGCCCATTTCTTGACTGGATCATTTGTTCTTTGGGTTTGAGTTTGATAAGTCTTTATAGATCTTGGATACCAGCCCTTTATCTGAAATGTCATTTGCCAATGTTCATAGCAGCAATGACCACAATAGCCAAACGATGGAAGGAGCCAAGAGGCCCTTCAACAGGTGAATGGATAAAGAAAAAGTGGTACATATATATACAATGGAATACGACTCAGCCATCAGAAAGGATGAATACCCACCATTTCAATGGACATGGATGGAACTGGAGGGGATTATGCTAAGTGAAATAAGCAGAGAAACACAATTATCATATGGTTTCACTCATATGTGGAACATAAGGAATAGAGCAGAGGACCAGAGGGGAAGGGAAGGAAAACTGAATGGGAAGAAATCAGAGAGGAATGAGAGACAAACCATGAGAGACTCTTGACTCTGGGAAACAAACTGAGGGTTACAGAAGTGAGGGGAGTGGGGGGATGGGGTAACCAGGTGATGGGTATCAAGGAGGGCACGTGCTGTGTTGAGCACTGGGGGTTATACACAAATAATGAATCTTTGAACCCTACATCAAAACTACCGATGTACTATATGTTGGCTAACTGAACATTATTTTAAAAATACTTGAGCCAGAGCTAAGATCCCTAAGAGGAATCAATCAATCAATCAATTAATCAATAAAGTAAGTTGACTGCCAGAAAAACATGTTTATTATACATTTTCCCAACAACTAAAGACAACTTAATTATGACAAACGTTCCCTTGAGAGTTACTATATTTTGAAGTCCCCTCTCATTGTATTACATGGCAATTATCCTTTTGGCACCTGATATACTCCTTCTTCTGACTGCAAAATGGGGATATTGAGGCACAGGCCCTATGACCCACTGCAGGAGATCTCAGTCAAGAGCAGATATTGACAGCACCATGATGGTTTGGGATCTCCATGAGCTCTAGACAGAGGATGAATTTTATTTGGTCTCCGTGGCCCACGTACTATGATCTGGAATAGGACCCAGCACCTATATGAGCCTCAAGTGTCACTCACAGAATGAGTACAGAAAATAAAGACACACTCCATCGCTGAAGTCTAGGTGGCCAGGCCAGCCAAGGAGCAAACCCAGGACACAATGTGGGATGAGATGGGGCCCCACACTATGGGACAAGGCTGCCCCTCCTCTCTCTGTGTCCACTGGGACTGAGCCCTTCTCTGAACCCACAAAGTTCCACAGCAAGAGCCCCTGAGGCCTGGCTGATTTGCATAACCAACAGGTGTGTCTCCGGCAAGGGGATAAGAGAGGCCTGCAAGGAAATTTGCCCAGCTTTGGGCCTTGGTAGCAGAGTCTGGACACCACCAGGATGGCCTGGACCCCTCTCCTCCTCAGTGTCCTCGCTCACTGCACAGGTGCTATGCCCAGGCTCACACCCACCCAGCCTCAGAGATCTGAGACAAGGCTGGGCCTGAATCTGAGCTCAGCAGGGACCTTTCTGTGAGGGGCAGGATGCTCATTACACTGGCTTAGGATGAGGGACTAGAGGGTATAATCCCTCCACTGTGCTCACTGGCTCTGTGTGAGCCCTGAGGGGATGTTCCTGAGGGGACCAAGGGGTGGATAGGTTCTCACTTGTTCAAAGGCTCCATCCAGCAGCCCGACCTATAAGCCCCTGGGGCTGAGACTGATAAGGGGGGGTGCACTAGGAGCCTAAGGAACCCCTAGAGGTCAATCCAGGCCAGGCAGCTTAAGGAATTTCCTGGAAATGTGTCTTCATCTTTCAGCCCAGCTCATTTTTCTCTCTTGCAGGTTTCGTGGCCTCTTATGTGCTGACTCAGCCACCCTCGGCGTCAGTGACCCTGGGACACACGACTACAATCACCTGCTCCGGAGAGATACTGAGCAAATCCTATACACAATGGTTTCAGCAGAAGGCAGGCCAAACCCCTGTGATGGTCATTTATATGGATAGCAACCGGCCCTCAGGAATCCCTGACCGATTCACCGGCTCCAGTTCAGGGAACACACACACCCTGACCATCAGCGGGGCCCGGGCCGAAGACGAGGCTGCCTATTACTGTCAGGTGTGGGACAACAATGGTGACAGTGGCTCACGGTGACACAGGCAGATGGGGAAGTGAGACACAAACTCGTTCCCCATCTGTGTCACACTCTCCTCCAGCCCCAGGAGGCCTGTGCGCAGGGCAGGGAGCAGGTCTGACCCAGATCCCCAGATCTAACATCCCCAGACCTCCCTCCCCACCCAGCCCACCCAGGCAGGCTCCTCAGGGGATGGATCAGGGGAGGAAATGCACACAGTAATAGTAACTATGTTTCATTTGTGACTGTGGGTGGGACGAACGACTGAACGTGTGAGAGGAAGACCAGGAAGACATGGAAGATATTTTTTAAAGACCAAATGGTTTAAGATTTTATTTATTTATTTGAAAGAGAATGAGAGAGAGAGAGAGAGCACATGAGAGGGGGAGGGTCAGAGGGAGAAGCAGACTCCCCGCTGAGCGGGGAGCCCGATGCGGGACTCGATCCCGGGACTCCAGGATCATGACCGGAGCCGAAGGCAGTCGCTTAACCAACTGAGCCACCCAGGTGCCCCAAAGACCAAATGTTTTAAAACATCCCTAAATGTCAGTTACATGATCTGAAACACTTGCGATACTGTCAGCAGATTTGATACTGAAAAAGAAAGATTAGTGAACTTGATTTCGTGGCAATGAAAACTCTTCAGTTGAAACAGAAAGAGTAAAGCTGGAAAAAAAATGAATAAAGATCAGTGTGCTTAAGACAACTTCATGCAGCCTCAAGTGTGTACTCAGAGTAACTGAGGGAGAGAAGATGGGGAGCAAGTGCTTAATAGAATAACATTTGAAGAAATAATACCCAAAACATTCCAGATTTGGTGAAACCATTTAGCCAGTATATCCAAAAGTCAACAAACTTCTGACAAGGGAACATGAGAGACAGCCCAGCACACATGGTAATGAAATGGCTACAAACCAGTGATGCAGATGCTCTCTCAGCCAGAGAGGAGAGACCAGTTGCTACAGACAAACCAGCATCGTGGTGGGAGCACCTTTCTCATTACAAGCCACGTGAGCAAGAATACAGCGGAGAATTGGTTTCAAAGTACTAAGAGAAAATACCTGTCAACTTTGATGTTTACCCAGGGAAAATGTCATTGAAAATAAAACCTTCTCAGACTGTAAAGATCCCAGAACGGATCACCCGCAGAGACTCAGCACAAGCGACAGTAGAGGACACCCCTCGGACAGAAGGAAAGGGTGACAGAGGGAAATATGAATCTATACAAAGTTATAGTAAGTATCAGATATCAGAACTATATAGATAAATATGATAGGATTTATCAGTTAATATCTATAAAAGATAGTGTATCGTCAGGTTCTTATATTCCACGGAACATGGTATAACATCACCAGAATGTAGATTATTACAAGTCACTGGCCAGAAGACAGCAAGAACTAATAGCTCATAAGAAAAACAAAAACCAAAAATTAAAAGCCAAAAAATCGGAAGCATAAACATTGTTCCATTAGTTTTTTAAAAACAGATAAATGGAAAGAGGGAACAAAGAACACATGCGACAAATAGAAAATAAATACACGGATGCTATATTTAAAGGATGATACTAATCACATGCAGGAAACGGTCTACACCACGATTAAGACAGAGATTGTCCGAATGAGTTTCACAGCAACAGCCCAGTAGTTGCTACAAATAAGAACCCTACAGTATATGAAATGACTCTAAAATCTAAGCAAAATTTCGGGACAATTCCCACCAGTTCTGCTCCACGATGTGGGACATGAAACATTCTCAGGGAACAGATAAGAAATCTGGAAGATGTATTGCACCTGAATATTAATTAGAAAGGGATCACCTGTGAGGTTCAGTAGGTTAAGCCTCTGCCTTTGGCTTGGGTCATGATCCCAGGGTCCTGGGATCAAGCCCCACACTGGGTTCCATGCTCAGTGGGGAGCCGGCTTCTCCTGCTCCCTCTGCTCCTCCCCCCTGCTCAATGCTCTCTCTCTCTCTCTCTCTCTCAAATAAATAAATAACTCTTTAAAAATGTTTACAAAATAATAGTTAGGATGGGACATTTTCTGTTATGTATTTTACACACGAAAGAAAAGAAGAAATATTCACAGGGCATACTGCATGAGAATGGATATCAGAAATATCCACATGCCCCTATTCATTCAGCTCTTTAAGACGTTAAAACACACAGTGACAAGAGCTCCCCATGGAGCCAATAGGGGAGCAGAGCTCCACATGAACCGGATCCGTGAAGCCTGCCCAGAAGCCCAGAGATTCTCTCTGCCAGCCTGAGGAGCATTTTCACAAGGACCAGTGAGGACATGAGGGAGGCTTGGGAGAGCCAGGCTCAGCTGGGGGCTCAAAAGACAGAACTCGGGGGTCCCCACTATGGGGGACTGGGCCCTCTCCTGCTCCCCCTGCTCACTCCCTCCCCAGGAGCTGCCCCCAGGCCCTGCCCACAGGCTCAGCCCCCACAGGACCCTGAGCATGACTTCAACCCTCAGCTCAGCCCAGAAGGTGCTGCAGGAGGTGGACCCAGAGAATGAGCCCGACAGTCTCCTGAACCTGCACGCCCTGTATCTTTTGTAAGACTCGGGTACATACTGGAGAGCGGCCAGGAGAAGCCTGTCACTCCTTCAAACTTGGAAGAGAGAGGACCAAGCAATAACGCAGAGCAGAGCCAGCAGGACCCAGGCCGGGACCCACACAACCGAATAGCCTCCACCGTCCCCACAGAGTCTCCAGCTCTAACTTGGGACACAAACGCACTGACCCGTTCCATGTGCAGCCTGAGGGGGCTCCTTTATAGACCTACCAGGACCTGGTAGTGAGTCGGGGACAGAAGCCCTGATGCCCAGCCTGGCCTCACACTCCCTCCCTATTCCACTCTCCTCCCCTTGTCAAGCTCTGCCCCGAGGTGCGCAAGGTCTGAATCCAGCACACCTGGGCTCCATACATACATCTGTAAGAGAACTTACCCCAGACACAATTAGTGTATATGTGCACACACACTCACAAGGATACTCATATATGTGTATGTGTGTAAATATGTAATATAAAGGAGTGTGTGGCAGGAATTTGACATCATATGGACACACACACACACACACACACACACGGGTGAGCCTCAGAGAAGCCACTCTGACTGTCAGCTACAAACGGGCTCCTGCTTCCCACTCAGTTCACAGGGAGGTTCACACAGGGCTCCTCTCGTGATTCACCTTCCCTGGAAATATACAGCATGCGGATTCTAACACATCACTCCTGCCACTGAGGTTTTTTTTTAATTTTTTTATTGTTATGTTAATCACCATACATTACATCATTAGTTTCTGATGTAGTGTTCCATGATTCATTGTTTGTGCATAACACCCAGTGCTCCACACAGAACGTGCCCTCTTTAATACCCATCCCCAGGCTAACCCATCCCCCACCCCCCTCCCCTCTAGAACCCTCAGTTTGTTTTTCAGAGTCCATCGTCTCTCATGGTTCATCTCCCCCTCCAACTTACCCCCCTTCATTCTTCCCCTCCTGCTATCTTCTTCTTTTTCTTTTTTCTTAACATATGTTGCATTATTTGTTTCAGAAGTACGGATCTGTGATTCAACAGTCTTGCACAATTCACAGCGCTCACCATAGCACATACCCTCCCCAATGTCTATCACCCAGCCACCCCCTCCCTCCCACCCCCCACCACTCCAGCAACCCTCAGTTTGTTTCCTGAGATTAAGAATTCCTCACATCAGTGAGGTCATATGATACATGTCTTTCTCTGATTGACTTATTTCACTCAGCATAACACCCTCCAGTTCCAACCACGTCGTTGCAAATGGCAAGATCTCATTCCTTTTTATCCTGCCACTGAGTTTTTAACGGAAGAGAAAACGTCACCTTGGAGCTCCACTAGTTTTGAATCACACACGTCTAAGGTCCTCACCGTCCCTGCATCCTCACACCAACCAGACTCTTCCCCGCAAGGACTGACTCCAAACCCACTTCAGTTTTGTCCCTGCTCCCCATCCTGACAGAAGCCCCACAGTCCCCTCTGCAGAGGGGCCTCCTCCAACCTCTCCCCACACACTCCCGGCCTGTCATTTTGTCTGATGTCACTTCATTTCTCTGCACATCACCCAACACTGCACAGGTTCTTCTATCGTTATTTTATCAATTGGTTGTTTTTTATTATCTTAGTTTGTCAGGAAGTTTTTAATGCATGGAGCCAAACGGCCGTGGATCAGGGAATCAGGGTCTGAGCAGTGGGTTCTGAACCTCCACCTGTGCAAAGGACTCCCCCGGGCCCCCAGCAGCCGTTGTGGAGTGGCCAGGAGGGGGCAGCAGAGATCACCTGTCAAAGCACCTGCAGATGGGGAGGGTCTGGGCATCAAGGGTTCTGAGAGGGAGGGTGGGTCACCATGACCTGAGACGTGAGCGAAAAGGTGTAGGTTTTCGACAGTATCACCTTGACACTGCTGTAAAATTCTGATTCGGGGTCTCTCAGATCTGTGTCCTGTAGAATTTGCCTCTCTAACACAGATCCAGGACTTCAGGCCTCCCCACCCAACTCCATTCCTGCTACACTCAGTCACTGCCGAATCTTACTCAAGCACTGAGTCTGTCTCTGGTACTGAGGGCACCCTGGGGATATTGAGGCACAGCATCTAAGACCTAGCCCAGGAGCTCTCCCCAAGGATAGATACGTACAGCACCTCAAGGGCTACTTCAAGCTCTACGTGCCCTTGGCAAGGGAGGCATTTTGTTCGGCTTTGATGCTTACAAAGAGGGATCTGGGGTAGGACACTGCGCTGACCCAACCCTCCTATTGTCACCCAGGAGTAAAACACGACAGAATCTGGGGTGGGGGTGTCAGGCCAAACTATGGGATCAGAGAGTGAAGCAGAATCCCCTGGGCTGAGGGTGGGCCTGCGGGGGCTGCCACTCCCCTCTCTGTGTCTCTCGGGACTGAGCCCTTCTGGGAACGCACAAAGCTCCTCAGAGGCAGCCCCTGAGCCCCAGCTGATGTGGATGAACAACATGTGTCTCCAGCAAGGGGATAAGAGAGGCCTGGGAGGAAACCTGCCCAGCCTCAGACCTCAGGAGCAGAATCAGGGTGCCCCCACCATGGCCTGGACCCCTCTCGTTCCTCCACCTCCTCGCTCACTGCACAGGTGCTGAGTCCAGGCTCACAACCTCTCCAGCCCCACGAATTTGGGACATGCTGGGCCTTGATTCTGTGTTCAACAGAAGGCTGCCAGTTAGGGACAGAATGCTCATGACCCTGCTGCAGGATGAGGGGCTGGAGGGGTGAAATGCCCCACTGTGCTCACTGGCTCTGTGTGAGCCCTGAGGGAGGGGCTGCACCTACCCAGGGAAAGGGGCTGGGGTGGGGGGGGTCCCAGTTGTTCAAAGGCTCCATCCACCAGCCTGGCCCCTGGGCACCGTGGGTTGAGACTGACAGGAGAGGTCAGTCCTAGGGTTCCAGAGAACCCTTGGAGCTCAGTCCAGGTCAGGCAGGTGGAGGTTTCCTATGGACGAGACCCAAAGTCGGAAGTGCGCCTCTCCTTTTCTCACTGTAGGCTCCATGGTCTCCTATGTGCTGAATCAACCCGCTTGCATTTCAGTGGCTCTGGGACAATCGGGATCACCTGTGGGGGAAACAGCACTGGACGTAAACATGCTTCCTGGCACCAGCAGAAGCCGGGCCGGGCCCCCGTGCTGATCATCTTCTATAGCAACAGATGGCCCTCAGGGATCCCCGACTGATACTCTGACTCCAGCTCGGGGAACACGGCCACCCTGACCATCAGCGGGGCCCGGGCCGAGGACGAGGCTGACTATTACTGTCAGGTGGTGGACGGCAGTGCTGCTGCTCCCGGTGACACGGGCAGATGGGGAAGTGAGACACTAACCCCTTTCCCGTCTGTGTCACACTCTCCTCCAGCCCCAGGAGGCCTGTGCACAGAGCAGGGAGCAGATGAGACCCTGGTCCCCACATGTGTGAAACCCAGGGTTCCCTCTCCCCTCAACCCTCCCGACAGGCTCTCTACAGGGAGGTTCGTGAGTGCATTGAGGCCTGATAGGACGAGGCTGCCCTCCTTGTCGGTTTGGGTATGAATCAGGGACCGAGGGCCTGAGTGGACGGAAAGACAGACACTCTCATTTCCATCTTGTGGTCACTGGGCTACATTTTCACCCAACTGACCAGGTTAGGAACCCAGAAATGCCCAGCTCAGCCGCACTCCTGAAATCCTGGTTCATAGTGGCTGGAATTCTGAGTGGAGCAGACAAATGCAGTGGACACTATGGGGTCACCTACATCCCCCCTACTGAGATCACTCACCCACACACCCCTGCAGGGGGCCTTCAAGGCTCACAAGGGAGCTCCTCACAGGAAAATACTGTGTTTCAAAAATCTGCCTCCCCAGGTTTCTGCCCCGATTCAGAGAGGTTTAGTTGAATGATGGCCTCCATCCAAGATCCCACAGGCTTGCCCAGGTTCAGATGTCCTGAAAGGTCCCAGCTTTAGAGCTTCCTGCAGGAAGGAGGCCTCACCTGCTGTCTCACTGTGTGGCTCTTCTCCTTTTGCCCGGTCTGACCTCCCCAACTCCTGCCAGATTTCCTGCACATGCGCTTCTCCATCTCAGAGTCTGCTGCCAGGAACCCAGTGCAGGAAGGCCGGCATCCCCAACAGGGTTTTTGGGGACTTGAGGAGGCCACTGTGTACCCACAAAGCTGGGGTTTCTCCCCCAGATCACCAATGTGCTTGTCTAATTCCTAGACAGATCAGATAGTTCCTTGTACTTTTATACAATGGAAAAAGATCCAGACACACTAGGTGCTCCAGGTTTTAAAAGGCAGTTGGAGAGTCACATCCATCTTGATGGTGAATGGGGACGATGGGGCAGTTGCCGCTGCCGACACGGTGGCCAGAAGAAACAGAACCGCGGGAGTGAGACACACATGGAGGCTGCCTCACTTCTAACCTCCAAATCTTTTCAAGAGTCTCTCTTTACCCCCACCCTACCCAGAAATAGGGAAAGGCAACAATACTGTGAAACACAGCTTAGCCTGTCAACAGTGACACTTAATAAGACATCACAGAAAACCCTTCTTCCACGTGAAATCTAACAAGATCCCCACTAACCTAAGCCTCCAAATAGAGAATGTTGTCAGCCATGTTTCCACCTAACATGATAAAACTATCCCATGAACAATTACAAACATGCTCACCATTCCCCACAAGAGGATACAAAATACATCTTTGTTTGCTAGTGATATTTATTTTTGACCCACCTGGTTTGATATCCTACAACTTCAATATTGAGATATAAAGTTAACTATTCTTAACACATCGGATGTTAGATGATAATGGGATGAATCATGAGAAGAGGACAGAAACATATGATTAAAAGATGTCCAAACATATTCGTGTCAACACAAGAAAGACGCACTTGCTAGTTTATCCTGCGAATCTCTGCCACTACCCAGTGGTTAGTGTGGTATCTATAATCGCCTTCTTCGCTGCATACTCCATAATCTCCTTCTCTCAGCAAATTCCTGAGCTAGTTTTGACCCTCACCGGTTGGGACGACCAAACCCTCATTCCAGAAGGTGGATCCATTATCTGACCTGCTGAATTGGATTGTGGTGAATTTCTGACTAGAATCACAGTCCCAGGATAGACTAGGGGATCTCCTGAATCCGTACACTCCTGCTTACCCCAATTGTGTTGTAGACACACGATTGCCCCGTGATAGACATCATGACACACCTCAGGCAGGGCCCCTACTTTGAATCCCTGCCAGGAGGAGTCAGAAAGAGCCACGACACACGCTCCACAACCAGAGCAGGGCAGTCATACCCTGGTCCAGCTCTGCCCCAGAGAGCCCAGGGTCTGAATCCAGCACACCTGAGCTCCAGTCCCGGACCTGCCCCACTCTCGTTTTCCTGGGAAGCTAGCCTCTCTGGGCACTCACTTTACCTGCGGTGAAATGGGGAATTTCTACTGATGTGAAAAACACTCTTTACCAAATTAAATGATACAAAATATTGAAGAGTTTAATTAATTCGGCAGGCGCAGTGGGGTCTCAGTGAGTTACCTGTGGTGTTGGAGTCTGTCGCCTCTGTGAGTACACAAGAAATATTTTCAGCCTCCCAGCGCCCTCCGTCACAAGCAATTGTATCCATGTCTGAATTAGCAGTTTCCCAATTTCACCAAACCACAGACAGAATAGTTTAAAATCCTCCCACACGATGAACCATAAGAGACTATGGACTCTGAGAAACAAACTGAGGGTTCTAGAGGGGAGGGGGTGGGGGGATGGGTTAGCCCGGTGATGGGTATTAAAGAGGGCACGTTCTGCATGGAGCACTGGTGTTATATGCAAACAATGAATCATGGAACACTACATCAAAAAAAATAAAAAAAGAAAAAGAAAAGAAAATCCTCCCACACTATTCTCCACGGGATATGAGTTGTAATAAAACTAATAGTAATAAAGATCTCAGGAATAAGAGTAATTAAAGATTTTCCTCCTCAACAAAACTTAGCACCAGAAGCACACCTGTTGCTCTGATGGGGATGCAGGAAGCATCGGTCTTGATTCCTAAACCCACAGGAATCTGGTGGCGGTGGACATCACACAGGTCTGTCTGGACATTAACCTTTTCAAATACACTACACTGTGCCCCGAACTCTCTTTTTTCTAACAAGACAGCGGGCGAGGCCAAGGCATTTACCCTGGGACAAGCACGGGAATTGAACCTGTCCTGCCTCTTGAATGGTGTATGTGACATGTCTGTGCTGGGCTGGGCAGGGCAGGGGGGGGGCAGCTGCCTGTGGGCGGCAGGAAACCCCGGTCCATACTCTTCCTCAGGTGACAGGTGTTGTGGGGGCACCTGCAGGAGGGAAGCTCCTGGGCTGAGCCTCCTCCACCAGCAGGGGGCAGCAGGGCTGCAGCAGGAGCCAAAGAACAGAGGCTGGGGCTGCCCAGGGGGAGCCTCACAGGGACACCAGGCCCGGGGGGTCAGCAGGGGTCCAGCGCACAGTCCTCAGAAGGAAGTAGGGATGATCACTCCTATCTCCAGGGGCTGAAGGGACCTTGTTCTGAGGGTCAGACACACAGTGACCCCCAGGACACTGACGGAAGTGACACAGTGAGCACCTCACATGGGAAATGCAGCCCCCTGCACTGTGCACCAGGGTTCCGGGAGCGGACTCATCCAAGCCGGGCCCGTCGAGAACACCGTGACCGCTCACCTTCTGCCTCTGTTTCCCACCTCCAGGCGGAGTAGGTCCCAGGGTATAGCCTCTTTGTTCAAGAGGGTCTCAGGGGTTGGGAGGGGGAACACTCGGAGCCCCTGGTGGCTGGAAGGGACATCCACAGCCTCCCTGTGAGTCTGTCTCCAGAGTGACGTGATTCTCACTACCTGAGGTCACAGCTCTGGTCCCTGAGCTGTCCATGCATCAGTGACAGGATCCAGCTCCGGCAGGGACCCTGGCTCTGGCTCCAAAGCTCACCCCATGTGGGAAGACATAACCCTGGGGACCCCGATAAGACATGGAGCTTAATGGTGGTTTTTGAACTCAGGGATGGTTTCTCACGAAATTTGCATGATTGTATCTAATACTGATGAAAAAAACTAAAAGAAAATTGTTGACTATTTTCTGTTGTAGGATACGCGGTGTCACAGAAATAAAAACACCACGTGACAATACACTAGAAGATGTGATGAGTCTCCAACAGCAGGTGGTGGGTTAACTAGTGAACTCCCACAGACAAAATGACGCACAAAATTCTAATGAGGAAGTTCCACAATCTAATGACATGGGAAGCATGGGACCACAGTGCCTCCGGGGGACGCAGGGAGGACACCACGCAGGAGGACGAGGAATGTAATGAGGCCACAGGACCACCTTCCCTGTATCAAGTGCTGTCAGTAACTCTCAGAGGGCCCAGCCCAGCCCCATGGCCAGGCTCCTGAAAGACCACAGTGGGAGCCAAGCACAGACTGCCAGCAGGGTGGTCGCTGTGGGTTGTCATGTGGTCTGGTCCCCGGAAGGTGCTTGTGATCCCAGACCCTGCAGACAAAGGCTAGTGGTCCGACCCTGCAGACAAAGGCTAGTGGTCCGACCTGAAAGCTGGTTGGTGGAACAGAGGATCCCCCAGCTTTCAGGGTGGAGGCACCCCTCTTCCTCCTCAGTCACATGTTCTGATCTCACCCCTGGTTTATCAACTAGGAGACCCAGATATGGAGGAAATTTGCATAAGTACTACCAATCACAGACCCAAGGGCCTGGAAGGGAATAAGAGAGGCCGGGGTGGAGCCCAGCAGTGCTGTGGGTCTCAGGAGGCAGAGCTCTGGGCACATCCCAGCACGGCAGCCCCTCCCCCAGAAGACATGGCCTGGACCGCTCTCCTGCTCCCCGTCCTCACTCTCTGCACAGGTGCTGCCTCCCCAACCCCGAGCCTGCCCACACACTCAGCCCCATCAGGACTGAGCGGGGTCTGAAGTGAACCCTGAGCTAGACCGGCACAGGCTCAGTATTGGATACCTGGGATGAGCCCCTGAACCTCACACCAACCTCTCCTCTTCTGTCTTTTCAGGCTCCATGGCCTCCAGTGGGCTGACTCAGTCTCCCTCGGTGTCAGTGTCCCTGGGACAGATGGCTACCATCACCTGCTCTGGAGACATACTGAGTGAATACTATAAACAATGGCACCAGCAGAAGCCAGGCCAAGCCCCCGTGACGGTCATTTATAAGGACACTGAGCGGCCCTCAGGGATCCCTGACCGATTCTCAGGCTCCAACTCGGAGAACACGGCCACCCTGACCATCAGTAGGGCCCGGGCCGAGGACGAGGCTGTCAGGTGTGGGACAGCGGTGCTAAAGCTCACGGTGACATAGGCAGATGGGGAAGTGAGACACAAACCCCTTCCCCGTCTGTGTCACACTCTCCTCCAGCCCCAGGAGGCCTGTGCACAGAGCAGGAGCAGGTCTGGCCCAGGTTCCCACATCTGAGGTCCCCAGGCTGACCCTCCTCACACCCCTTCAGACGGGTTCTGCAGGAGGTGGCTCGGCAGAGGATACGGATACATTTGTTACCACTAGAGTTAATCTGTAGCTGTGAGGGCATGAATATCTGAATATGTTAGGAGCAGATAGAGAAGACAGGTTTCAAACACCGAATCTTTGAAAACATCCCTAAATGATAATCATAAGTCTGAGATGTAAAAATACAGAGATGAGACTGACAGCAGATTAGATGCTGCAAAAGAAGAAACTAGTCACCTTGATGTCACAGTAATTGAGACTGTTCGAAATGAAACACAGGGTGAAATAGCTGGGAAAATTAAAGAAAACCTCAATGCAGGGAGGACAGCATCACTCCACCTAAAGATGTGTAATTGGAGTAACTGAGGCAGAGAAGGTGGGGAGGGAGATGGTGATTGAAAACATATCTGAAGGAAAAAGAGCCAAGGAGGCTTCTTTTTTTTTAAGATTCTATTTATTTATTTATTTGACAGAGAGAGAGAAAGAGGCAGAGGGAGAAGCAGGCTCCGTGCTGAGCAGGGAGCCAGATGCTGGACTCAATCCCAGGACCCTGGGATCATGACCAAGCCGAAGGCAGTTGCTTAACCAACTGAGCCACCCGGGCGCCCCAAAGAGCCAAGAAGTTTTAAAATGTACTGAATCCCGGAAGGAAGGAAAGATGGCAGAGGAGTGGAGGACCCTATTCCAACCGGTCCCCGGAATTGAGCTGGATACCTACCAGACCACTCTGAGCACCCACGAAACCAGCCTGAGACGTAAGAAGATCTGGACCTCTACGAACAGAATATTGCAGGCGGTTGGTTTTGAGGTACGAAGCGCGCGCAGAGCCATGATTCCACGGGCAGATATCAGAGGATAAACGCAGTGGGAGGGAGCCTGGCCGTGGGGATCCTACACCACTGGTGAGTGACAGCCTCACTCGCTGGGGATGGAGCACAGAATCGCAGACCAGTAGCGGAGGGGAAAGGACTTTAGGGCAGGCCCTAGGGCGGAAACCCGGGGTGGCAGGGTCTCACATGCGATCTGGGGGCGGCTGGCGGTTTTAGAAGCACAAAGGGCAGAGACGTGCCCTGACCTGGAGGCAGGACTGGGGGCGCTGCGGAGGGGCGCACAACCCAGGCCACTGCAGTTTATAGCAGCACGGACAGAAACTGAGACGGTGTGGCCTGAGAGCTCACTGAAGAACAGACTGCCATCTCTCTGCTCTGAGGCAGGGGGCTGGAAAAGGTCTCTTCTGCTCTGACTCACGGAAGAGACTCGGAAAGCTGCCAGGGAAAGCCGCCAGGGGACAAAAGCCCCAAAAACTGATTCCCGCTGAGCCTATCTCCCCCCACAAGGGGGCAGGGCAACTCCGCCCAAACGGTTGCCTGAGTAACAGCGCGGCAGGCCCCTCCCCCAGGAGACAGGCTGGGAAAACAAGAGGCCAGCAACCCTAAGGTCCCTAGGAAACAGTTGCATCTTGCTTGGGTTCTGGTCAATAATTTGGACTCTATACATTCCCTCAAACACCCATCAACAGACTGACTAGGAGGAGGAACCCCCAAAATAGAAAAGACTCAGAGATCATGACTTATGCCGCAGATATACAAATGGATGCAGATATAACCAAGATGTCAGAGATAGAATTCAGGCTAGCAATTGTGAAGACAATGGCTAGAATGGAGAAATCAATGAATGGCAACATGGAGTCTCTAAGGGCAGACATGAAAGCTGAATTGGCAGAATTTAAAAATGCTATCAATGAGATCCAATCCAATCTAGATAATCTAACAGCTAGGGTAACTGAGGCAGAAGAACGAATAAGCGACCTGGAAGACAATATAATAGATAAAAAGGGAAAAGAGGAGGCCAGGGAAAAACAACTCAGAATCCATGAAAATAGAAGCAGAGAAATAAGTGACACCGTGAAGCGTTCCAATGTCAGAATAATTGGAATCCCGGAGGGAGTGGAGAGAGAGAGAGAGGACCAGAAGA
This sequence comes from Callorhinus ursinus, assembly GCF_003265705.2. Classification (NCBI taxonomy): domain Eukaryota; kingdom Metazoa; phylum Chordata; class Mammalia; order Carnivora; family Otariidae; genus Callorhinus; species Callorhinus ursinus. The sequence goes on along the minus strand of NW_027397179.1, from coordinate 892,214 downwards.
TGTATTTGAGCAAATCGTAGATGAGAACTTCCCTAATCTGGGTATTGAAACAAACATTCGCATCCTAGAGGCAGAGAGGACCCCTCCCAAGATCAAGGAAAACAGGCCATCACCCCGGCATATAATACTAAAACTCAGAAATCTTAGAACCAAGGAAACCATCTTAAGGGCAGTTAGGGGAAAGAGATTCCTTCCGTACAAAGGGAGAAACATCAGAATAACGTCAGACCTATCCACAGAGACCTGGCAAGCCAGAAAGGCCTGGCAAGACATATTCAGGGTACTAAACGAGAAGAACATGCAGCCAAGAATACTTTATCCGGCAAGGCTGTCATTTAGAATGGATGGAGAGATGCAGAGCTACCACGACTGGCATAAATTGAAAGAATATGTGACCACTAAGCCGACCCTGCAAGAACTACTAAGGGGGGGTCCTATAAAAGGAGAAAGACCCCAAGAGTGATATACAACAGAAATTTACAGGGACAATCTATAAAAACAAGGTCTTCACAGGCAACATGATGACAATTAATTCATATCTTGGAATAATCACCCTCAACGTGAATGGCCTAAAGGCTCCCATAAAATGGCACAGGGCTGCAGATTGGATAAAAAGACAGGACCCATCCATATGCTGCCTACAAGAGACTCATTCTGAACCTAAAGATACATCCAGACTGAAAGTGAAGGCATGGAGATCCATCTTCCATGCCAGCGGACCTCAAAAGAAAGCTGGGACAGCAATTCTTATATTAGACAAATTAGATTTTAAACTAAAGTCTGTAATTAGAGACACAGAAGGACACTCTATCATTCTTAAAGGGTCTATCCAACAAGAAGATCTAACAATTGTAAATATCTATGACCCCAACATGGGAGCAGCCATCTACATAAGCCAACTGTTAACCAAACTAGAGAGTCATATTGATAACAATACACTAACTGTAGGAGACCTCAGTAGTCCACTCTCAGCAGTGGACAGATCATCTAAGCAGAAAATCAACAAGGAAACAAGAGCGTTGAATGATACACTGGACCAGATGGACCTCATAGATATTTACAGAACAGTCCAACCTAAGACAACAGAATACTCATTCTTCTCGAGCGCACATGGAAATTTCTCGAGAACAGACCACCTACTGGGTCACAAAGCAGGTCTCAACCGATACCAAAAGACTGAGATTATTCCCTGCATATTTTCAGATCACAGTCCTTTAAAACTGGAACTCAATCACAAGAAAAAATTTGGCAGAAATTCAAACACTTGGAAGCTAAAGACCACTCTGCTCAAAAATGTTTGGGTCAACCAGGAAATCAAAGAAGAGCTTAAACAACTCATGGAAATCAATCAAAATCAACGAAAACACATCGGTCCAAAACCAATGGGATACTGCAAAGGCGGTCCTAAGGGGGAAATTTATAGCCATCCAAGCCTCGCTCAAAAAAATAGAAAAATCCCGAATTCACCAACTAACCCTACACCTTAAAGAACTAGAGAAAAAGCAACAAATGATGCCTAAGACACGCATTAGAAGAGAAATAATTAAAATTAGAGCAGAGATCAATGAATTAGAAACCAGAAACACAGTAGACCAGATCAGTGAAACTAGAAGTTGGTAAGATCGATAAACCACCGGCCAGACTTATCCAAAAGAAAAGACAAAGGACCCAAATTAATAAAATTATGAATGAAAGGGGAGAGATCACGACTAACACCAAGGAAACAGAAACAATATTAGAAATTATTATCAACAACTATATCCCAATAAACTGAGCAATCTGGATGAAATGGAGGCCCTCCCGGAAACCTATAAGCTGCCAAGACTGAAACAGGAAAAAATTGACACCTGAATGGACCAGTAACCACTAACGAGATTGAAGCAGTGATCAAAAACCTCCCAAAATACAAGAGTCCAAGGCCTGATGGATTCCCTGGGGAATTCTACCAAACATTCAAAGAAGAAATAATACCTATTCTACTCAAGCTCTTTCAAAAAATAGAAACAGAAGGAAAACTTCCAAACTCATTCTGTGAGGCCAGCATTACCTTAATCCCCAAACCAGGCAAAGACCCCCATCAAAAAGGAGAATTTCAGACCGATATCCCTGATGAATATGGATTCCAAAATCCTCAACAAAATCCTAGCTAATAGGATCCAACAATACATTAAAAGGATCATCCACCACGACCAAGTGGGATTTATCCTCCGGATGCCTGGGTGGTTCAACATTCGCAAATCAATCAATGTGATAGAACACATCAATAAGAGGAGGGAGAAGAACCATATGGTCCTCTCAATTGATGCAGAAAAAGCATTTGACAAAATACAACATCCTTTCCTGATTAAAACTCTTCAGAGTAACGGGATAGAGGGAACAATTCCTCAAGTTCATAAAATCCGTCTATGAAAAACCCACAGCGAATATCATCCTCAATGGGGAAAAGCTGAGAGCCTTTCCCTTAAGATCAGGAACACGGCAAGGATGCCCACTGTCGCCACTATTGTTCAACAGAGTACTAGAAGTCCTAGCAACAGCAATCAGACAACAAAAAGAAATAAAAGGTATTCGAATTGGTAAAGAAGAAGTCAAACTCTCTCTTTTCACAGACGACATGATACTTTATGTGCAAAACCCAAAAGACTCCACCCCCAAATTACTAGAACTCATACAGCAATTCAGTAATGTGGCAGGATACAAAATCAATGCACAGAAATCAGTTGCTTTCTTATACACTAACAACGCAACTGTAGAAAGAGAAATTAGAGAAACGATTCCATTTACAATAGCACCAAAAACCATAAGATACCTCAGAATAAACCTAACCAAAGAGGAAAAGGATCTATACTCTAGGAACTACAGAACACTCATGAAAGAAATTGAAGAAGACACAAAAAGATGGAAAAATATTCCATGCTCGTGGATCGGAAGAGTAAACATTGTTTAAATGTCTATGCTACCCAGAGCAATCTATACCTTCAATGCCATCCCGATCAAAATTCCAATGACATTTTTTCAAAGTGCTGGAATAAACAATCCTAAAATTGGTATGGAATCAGAAAAGACCCTGAATCACCAAGGAAATGTTGAAAAGGAAAAACAAAGCTGGGGGCATCACGTTGCCCGATTTCAAGCTATATTATGAAGCTGTGATCACCAAGACAGCATGATACTGGCACAAAAACAGACATACAGACCAATGGAACAGAATAGAGAACCCAGATATGGACCCTCAACTCTATGGCCAAATCATCTTTGACAAAGCAGGAAAAAACAATGCAATGGAAAAAAGTCTCTTCAATAAATGGTGCTGGGAAAATTGGACAGCCACATGCAGAAGAAGGAAACTCAACCATTCTAACACCATACACAAAGATAAACTCAAAGTGGATGAAAGACCTCAATGTGAGACAGGAATCCATCAAAATCCTAGAGGAGAACATAGGCAGTAACCTCTTTGACATGGCCCACAGCAACTTCTTTCAAGATACATCTCCAAAAGCTAGTGAAACAAAAACAAAAATGAACCTCTGGGACTTCATCAAGATAAAAAGCTTCTGCGCAGCAAAGGAAACAGTCAACAAAACAAAGAGGCAACCCACAGAATGGGAGAAGATATTTGCAAATGACACTACAGATAAAAGGCTGGTATCCAAGATCTATAAAGAACTTCTCAAACTCAACATCCAAAAAACAAATAATCAAGTCAAAGAGTGGGCAGAAGATATGAAAAGACACTTCTCTGAAGAAGACACACAAATGGCTAAAAGACACATGAAAAAATGTTCATCATCATTAGCCATCAGGGAAATTCAAATCAAAACCACATTGAGATACCACCTTACACCAGTTAGAATGGCAAAAATGGACAGGGAAAGAAACAACAAATGTTGGAGAGGTTGTGGAGAAAGGGGAACCCTCTTACACTGTTGGTGGGAATGCAAGTTGGTACAGCCACTTTGGAAAACAGTGTGGAGGTTCCTCAGAAATTTAAAAATAGAGCTATCCTATGACCCAGCAATTGCACTCCTGCATATTTACCCCAAAGACACAGATGTAGTGAAAGGAAGGACCATATGCACCCAATGTTCATAGCAGCAAAGTCCGCAATAGCCAACTGTGGAAAGAGCCGAGATGCCCCTCAACAGATGAATGGATAAAGAAGATGGGGTCCATATACACAATGGAATATTACTCAGCCATCAGAAAGGATGAATGCCCAACTTTTACATCCACATGGATGGGGCTGGAGGAGATGATGCCAAGTGAAGTAAGTCAAGCGGAGAAAGTCAATTATCATGTGGTTTCACTTATTTATAGAACAGAAGGAATTGCATGGAGGACATTAGGAGAAGGAAGGGAAAAATGAAGGGGGAGGAAATCGGAGGGAGAGATGAACCATGAGAGATGATGGACTCTGAGAAACAAACAGGGTTTTAGAGGGGAGGGGGGTGGGGGGACGGGTTAGCCCGGTGATGGGTATTAAGGAGGGCACGTACTGCATGGAGCACCGGGTGTTATACGAAAACAATGGATCGTGGATCACCACATCAAAAACTAATGATGTATTGTATGGTGACTAACATAACAATAAAATTTAAAAAAAAGAAAGAAAGAAAACGAGGAAAAAAATTTAAACAGAAATTCAGGACAAGTTACACCCAATCTGCTCCACAATGTGGGTCATGAAACATTCACAGAACAGGCAGAGAATCTGTGAAGATAATGTGGACACTTAAAAACAGTGTGGAAATTTTGTTATGTATTTTACCCACACAGAGAAGTGTCCCCAGGGCACATTTCATGAGAACAGCCACAGAAATGTCCTCACATGCCCCTTCACACTCGAGCCTTGACGATTTTCAAACCCACAGTGACAAGAGCTCCCGTATGGAGCCCAGAGGTGAGCACAGCTCCACATGAACCGGATCCATGAAGCTCAACCAGAAGCAGAGATTCTCCCCACGAGCCTGAGAAGGAACATTTCCACAGGAACCACTGGTAGTATGAGGGAGACTTGGTGCAGCCAGGCTCAAGTGTGGGCTCAAGAAACAGAATCTGGGGTGCCCACCATGGCCTGGAATCTCCAGCTACCCTCATTACTCTCTGCCCAGGAGCTGCCCCAGGCCCTGCCCACAGACTCAGCCACCACAGGACCCTGGGCATGACCCTGACCCTGAGCACAACCCATGGGGTGCTGCAGGGAGTGGGACCCAGAGAATGAGCCCCACGGTGTCTTGAACCTGAGGCTTTGTGTCCACTGAAAGACTCATCTGACCCCAGTGGTGTGTCCAGGAGACCTCTGTCATTCCCTCCCACTTGGAGGACAGAGAGGACCAAGCAATAGTACAGAGCAGAGCCAGAAAGACCCAGGCCAGGTCCCTGCACAGCCAAACAGTCTCCACTGTCCCTACAGATCCTCCAGCTCTAACCTGGGACACAACCCTGCTGACCCTTCCCGCCTGCAGGTTGAGGAGGCTCCTTCATAAACCAGGCCAGGATGCAGACAGCAGTGAGCTGAGGGATAGAAGCCTTGCTGCCCAGCCTGGCCTCACCCTCCCACCTCCCAACCTGCCCAAGCTCAGCCCTGACGAGCCCAGGATCTGAACCCAGCCTGCCTGGGTTCCGTCCTGGACTCGTCCCACTTTCCTCTGCTTTCCTGGGAACCTAGTCTCTTTGGACCTCAACTTTACGTAATATGAAACGGGGAAGCTTATACTGATGTTAGAACAAGTGTTTCCAAATTCAGTGATATAAATACATGCACAGAATCTTATGAATGAAACAGAGATTGCTTGGTCTCAGTGAGGGGCGCTGGGCTGGGAGTCTCTTGTCCGTCCTCTGCAGAAATCCAAGGAAAGGGGCTCAGCAAAAGTATGACACGTGTGAAGTGAAATTGCACATCCAGGTCTGAATTCCCAACGTCCCTGTTTCATTCAAATCACCCTAAAGGCTCGTGTAGAAACCATTCTCCCCAGACTGTTAGTGCTGTGGGTTGTAATAGAAACAGCAGAGGCAGAGATGACAAAAATAATGCTAATGAAAATTTAGGTACACATGTGAACGTTAGTGCTAGAAGCATCCCCTGTTCCACTGTGACACACCGACACCCACTGACATGCAGACACTAACAGACTCGACTCCTAAGTGGAGAGAAAGGGGTGCTGATAGAATCTCACAAAGGTTTCTTCCCTAGCCTGAGAACCTAGAAATGCTCTACAATTTACCCTGTACTCTCCCTGTGGTATGAAGAAAAGTGGCCAGCCCAGGGCATTTCAACGCTTGGACAAGTCCAGGAATCTCACCTGCCCTCCGTCCTGCACCAGGTATGTGACCTTCTGGGCTGGGCAGGGTGGGGCAGGGGGTGGAAGCTGCCTGAGGGACCCTGGAAACCCCGGTCCATACTCTTGCTCAGGTGACATGTGCTGTGGGGGCACCTGCAGGAGGGAGGCTCCTGGTCTGAGCCTCCTCCACCAGCAGGGGGCAGCAGGGCTGCAGCAGGAGTCACAGTACAGAGGCTGGGGCTGCCCAAGGGGAGCCTCACAGGGAACCAGGGCGGGGGGTGAGCAGGGGTCCAGGGTTCAGTCCTCAGAAGGAAGAAGGGATGATCCATCCTTACCTCCTCAACTCCAGGGACCTTGTTCTGAGGGTCAGACTCACTCGCTCTTACCCAGGACATTGAGAGGAGTCCTGACACTGTGAGGAGCTCACCTGGGAAATTCCAGGCCCAGTCTCTCCACTTGAGGTCCCGGGGAGCTGAGCCTTCTGTGCTGGCCACGTCACACAGGGCTCCTCTCGTGATTCACCTTCCCCGGAAACATACAGCATGCGGATTCTAACACATCACTCCTGCCACTGAGTTTTTAACGGAAGAGAAAACGTCACCTTGGAGCTCCACTAGTTTTGAATCACACACGTCTAAGGTCCTCACCGTCCCTGCATCCTCACACCAACCAGACTCTTCCCCGCAGGGACTGACTCCAAACACACTTCAGTTTTGTCCCTGCTCCCCATCCTGACAGAAGTCCCACAGTCCCCTCTGCAGAGGGGCCTCCTCCAACCTCTCCCCACACACTCCCGGCCTGTCATTTTGTCTGATGTCACTTCATTTCTCTGCACATCACCCAATGCTGCACAGGTTCTTCTAACATTATTTAATTAATTGTATTAGTTAAAATCCCAACTGGGCAGGAAGTGTTTAATGCAATGCATGCCCGTCTCAATCGGAAGCATGAACATTCAAGCAGCTCTTTTCCCCGGACAGCAGCAAGTCTGAAGTCAGTTGGCAGTTCTCCAGGTACTACCAATTCCCTGAGGTCCCAAATCCTCTCACTATCTCTACCATCACCACTACTGTGGAGGCTTGGTTTTGCCTTTTGGTTGGCAACAGACTTCAGGATGGCTGCCGCAGCTCCAGCCATCACACCCAAGTACAAGAGAAAGAGCACTGCATAAATCTAGTTGTTTCTTTCATTCACAGACAAAACTCCCCAAAAAGATCCCCAGCTGAATGACATGTCGATGGCCTAGCTCTGGGCCACAGGGTCAATGCTGACCCAGACAGACCTGAGAAGAGCAATAGTGTGGCTTCTCAATGATCCTAGAAGACCAGATGCAGGCAGACGGAGTTGGGGACTGTGTGCTGTCTCACCAAAGAAACTGTGTCCCCTATGCTGCTCCGCCCAGGCAGGAAGCCAGGAAAGACTTGTGTCTTGTTCACACTGACTTCCCAGGATGGAAGCTATGGAAGACCAAGCTGGGTCTGGACAAGTTTTTGTTGCTTGGGTGTCCTCCTGTCTCTGTCCTTGACAGGAGTCATCATCACACTAGGTGGTGCTCCAGCAGCCAGAATAAGTGAGAGGCTGGCTCTCAGGCCTGTGTCTCCAGGTGCCCAGCCCCAAAACCAAACCCACAACCACCCACCACCCCAGAGACGTGAGCCCTGATACCTCAGATGGGCCCTGCCTTCTCTTCACAGGAGCCTCTTCTTATTTTCGGGGATAATCTGACTCCTCCTGCCTGGTCCTGAGGTCGGCAGGGGCTCCTCAGAGAAGAGGAAATCCTCCCTTGGGGCCAGCAGGGCATGGATCAGGGGCAATCAGGATGTGAGCAGTGGGTTCTGAATCTCCACCTGGACAGAGGATTTCCTTGCACCTCCAGTCGCCAGTGCGCAGCGGCCACTGGGGGGCAGCAGAGATCACCAGGCAAAGCCTCAGGGGTACTAACAGGGAGGGTTGGGTACCAGGACCTGAGACCAGAAGCGAAGGTGTAGGTTTTCTACACCATCACCTTTACTCTCATGTAAAATTCTGACTCGGGGTCTCTTATCTCTCTCCTGTGGAATTTGTCTCTGTCTCTAGCACCTGTCCATTGCTTCATGACGCTCCACCCAACCCCATTCCTGCCACACTGAGTCACTGTCAATCCTTGTTCAAGCACTGGGTCTGTCCCTGGCATGGAGTGCACCCTGGGGATACTGAGGCACAGCATCCACGAACTGTCCATGGAGCTTTTCCTCGGCAAAGAATCCTACAGCACCTCAATGATTCCCTAAAACTCCATGTGCACCTGGCAAGGGAGGAATTTTGTTCATATTCTGATGTTCAGCAACATAGACCAAGGGTAGGACACACACTGACCTATGATCCTCTCGTACCTAGAGAGTAAACATTCTATGATGGGTTCAGAAAATGCAGACAGACTCCACCTCACAGCTCTGCTGTGACCACACGTGCCCGGGAGCCAGGTCAGGACAGGGAGAGGGATAGAGTTTGGACCCGAGACTGTGGGAACACAGGGTGAATGTGAATTGCCTGGGCAGGAGGAACGGTTTGTAGGGGCTGCCCCTCCCATGTCTAAGTCCCTTGGAGCTGAGCCCATTTCTAAAACCGCAAGGGTCCACAGCAGCTGCCCCTGTGATCTGGCTGATTTGCATAACCAGCAGGTGTCTCCAGCAAGGGATAAGAGAGGCCTGGGAGGAAATCTGCCCAGCTTTGAGCCTCAGGGAGCAAAATCGAGGCACCTGCACCATGGCGTGGACCCCTCTCCTCCTCGGATTCTTGGCTCACTGCACAGGTGCTGAGCCCAGGCTCACAACCACCCCAGTCCCGGGTTCTGGGACAATCCTGCCCCGACTCTGAGTTCAACAGTGGACTGTAGGGGGTGGGGGGTGGAGGATGCTCAAGACCCTGCTGTGGGATGAGGGGTTGTTGAGGTGATACCCCCCCACCTGGCTCACCGGCTCCGTGTAATCCTTGAAGGGCTGTGCCTGCCCGGAGAAGGGGGGGGATGTTTCTCATTTGTTCAAAGGCTCCATCCACCAGGCAGTCCCAGGCGGCCCAGGAACGAAGATGGCAGCAGGGTGGGATCATGCCTAGAGAATCACTGGAACTTAAGCCAGGGGTGGGAGTGTCCGGGGGATGACACCCGGGCTGGAAGGCAACTCTCATCTTCTCTCTTGCAGGCTGCATGGCCTCCTATGTGCTGACTCAGCCCTCCTCGATGTCGGTGAACCTGGGACAGACGGCCAGCATCACCTGTGGGGGAGACAACATTGGAAGTAAAAGTGCTTACTGGTACCAGCAGAAGCCAGGCCAGGCCCCCGTGACGATTATCTATGCTGATAGCAAGAGGCCCTCAGGGATCCCTGACCGATTCTCAGGCTCCAACTCGGGGAACACGGCCACCCTGACCATCAGCGGGGCCCGGGCCGAGGACGAGGCTGACTATTACTGTCTGGCGTGGGACAGCAGTGCTAAAGCTCACGGTGACACAGGCAGTTGGGGAAGTGAGACACAAACCCTCCTACCCTGGCCTGACACTCTCACCAGCTGTCTGAGCAGCTGTAGGCCTGAGGGCCAGGCATCCTCTCTGGTCCCAGCTCCGACCCTCCAGGGTTAGGACACTCCAGCAGGTTCTTTGCCCTCTCGGGGCCTCTGTTTACCCTGCTGAGAAATGGCAGGTGGGGGTCTGTTTTGAGTCACAGAGGCTGTTGTCAGTGCCCTGTGGGTGCAGAGGTCCCCCTACTAGCTGAGCCTTGGGACTGCCTTGTCCCCTCTCCAGGCTTAGCGCCTCACTCAATTCTCTCAGGAGTGATCAGAAGAGTCAAGATACTGGAAGGAAAGGGCACAGCTCCTAGCTGCCCCCCAACTCATGGTGGTCCTGCTTGTTAGTTTATGTGATCACCCTGTGCTGAGACCCAGGACTTTTATGCATTAGAGAAGAGCCTCCTTGGGGGAGGGGGACAGGGCCTGCAGCAGAGCCCTCCAAAAGAATTGAGGTTCACACTCCCTGCTGCTTTGTAAGTAGACATGTAAAGTTTTCTCCCGAAGTTTGTAAAACGGTCTCAACGTTCCTCTATATATATAGAATGAAAGTGAGTATCATCATGATTGGATGCCCACTCTTTTATTTTTTTATTTTTTTAAGATTTTATTTATTTATTTGATAGAGAGAGACAAAGTGAGAGAAGGAACACAAGCAGAGGGAGTCGGAGAGGGAGAAGCAGGCTTCCCGCTGAACAGGGAGCCCAATGCGGAGCTCAATCCCAGGACTCTGGGATCATGACCTGAGCCGAAGGCAGACGCTTAACGACTGAGCCACCGAGACACCCCAACCCACTGTTTTTTATCTTTAAATTTTTTTATTGTTATGTTAATCACCATATATTACATCATTAGTTCTTGATGTAGTGTTCCATGATTCATTGTTTGTGCATAACACCCAGTGCTCCACGCAGAACGTGCCCTCCTTAATGCCCATCACCAGGCTAACCCATCCCCCCACCCCCCTCCCCTTTAGAACCCTCGGTTTGTTTTTCAGAGTCCATCGTCTCTCATGGTTCGTCTCCCCCTCCAATTTACTCCCCTTCATTCTTCCCCTCCTGCTATCTTCTTCTTTTTTTTTCTTAACATATATTGCATTATTTGTTTCAGAAGTACAGATCTGTGATTCAACAGTCTTGCACAATTCACAGCGCTCACCATAGCACATACCCTCCCCAATGTCTATCACCCGGCCACCCCATCCCTCCCAACCCCCACCACTCCAGCAACCCTCAGTTTGTTTCCTGAGATTAAGAATTCCTCATATCAGTGAGGTCATATGATATATATCTTTCTCTGATTGACTTATTTCACTTAGCATAACACCCTCCAGTTCCAACCACGTCATTGCAAATGGCAAGATTTCATTCCTTTTGATGGCTGCATAATATTCCATTGTATATATATCTACCACATCTTCTTTATCCATTCATCTGTCGATGGACGTCTTGGCTCTTTCCACAGTTTGGCTATTGTGGACGTTGCTGCTATAAACATTGGGGTGCACGTGCCCCTTCGGATCCCTACATTTGTATCTTTACCAACCCACTCTTTTTTAAAATTCTTCTCTAACATTTGGAAATTTTCCATCTTTCTTCTCTCATCTTGAACTTTGTTTTCACTCCACACCCCTCATTGAATTTGATCTGCTCATACACTTTTACACCTGAGTCTTTTATTCATTATCCTGCCATACATCTCTGTCCTAAAAATATACATTGTTTACATTCTAAAATTTAGTTTCATAGCCTGTGACCTTGAGCGTTAAATTATTTTCTGCCACACTGAGTTGGCATCTTAATTATTCATAGCAGTATGTGATCAAAACTACATAAACATATTAAAATTTACATAGATAATCATTAAATGGTGTTGATTTGTGGATCCATTGATGAATATAATGTCCTGCCAGAATGAAGCAAGGTCTTGCATCTATTCTGTTCTGGCTTTCATTTTTATATGAAACTCAAAGAAACCTTGACCTCATAAACAGAAGTTTTGTGATAGACTTTCGCTCACAAATCTGAGCTTCTTCCTAATTATGTGCCAAAAATCATTAGTGGTTAATGCTCAAAAATTATTTTTTTCAATGACCTATCAGCTGGCAGCTCTACCTCATATACTTTTAATTTTGCTGAAAGCAAAGAATTGGAAACCTCCTGCCTTTGAGAGGATTTGAACTGGTAGACAGTTTGATGCACCACCAGACCCTTTCTGGAATGAAGGGCTTATTGCCCCATCTGCTGGGAAAGGCACACACAGACAGCCCTGCCCTCATCTGTCAGCTCCCTTGATGAAGAGAGCCACCTGGAGCTGAGCCAAGGTCCTCCCCTGGGCAGCTGGCCTCTGAAAGCTGATCAGCGTGAGAGTCTGAAGACCCAGCCTCTCGGCCCACTTTGGGAAGCTGAGAAGGACCATCCCAACAGCAAAGCTCCACTATAGCTGATTCCTCCCTCCGCCCACCCTGCTCCACCCCTCCCCATCGCTTGCACATGGGTTGGTCCCAAACACTCTCCCTGTAAAGCTCCTGCAGTCTGGCTCCATCCCAGAATCAGCTGCACGGGGGGTGGGGGGGGTGGGAGTGTCACCCAGCCATTTGTCATCCACTTTCTCAGATTCATATCAGGGATATGCGCCAAGGAACTTGACTGGAAGTTACTAAGAGACCCCTTGTGCATGATAGAGTTTAAAAGATTGGGAAAAAATTAAAATATCTGTAATCATCGTGCATCTTCGCAAATACAATATTTTTTTTTGAGAAACATGCTTTCATCTTCTCATGTGCTTCAGGTATATTTTTCCTCCAAAACTTGGTGTTGCCGATTTGAACCATTCAATCCAGGGAGAAGCGCCACTGTGTAATCTAATTGGCAAAGCCAGTCCTCACTGTCAAAGATACTATTCAGATGTGCTTCTGTTAGTAACCGTCCGGCTCTATTTGTCAACAAAAGTAAACATCCGGGTGGGTATTTGGGAGAATATTATAAAATCAGTGAAAATCAAAGGATGTGTCTGGAGAGAAGGTCCAGCAATAAAATGATGTCGATATTATGTGATTATCTATCTTATAATAACTTTTTATAAACAAGATAGGTCGCTATAAAAACAGAGCTCCGCTATGCAAATGTCAACCCACTTGGTCAGTTGAGGCTGGAACCTCAGAGCGCTGGCCACTCCCACTCCAGAACCCCGCCCCCCGCCTAACTTCCCCGCCCCCAACAGGTTTCCCGGAGTTCCAGACACAGCCAGGACTAGTGGGAGCAGAGTAAGACACTGTCGTGGCGTGTAAAATTTAAGGGAGGAGCCCAAAACTCAGTAATCAAGATAAATAATATCTAATGCAATATTTTTTGAAATCGCAATGAATGCAGAATTCCATGATGAATAGAACATCAAAACTATAAGTCAGGTCAGGATCCTACCCTGCACTGGAGTGATTCAATTCACTCGCCTCCCCCCACCAGGTGGTGGTTCCAGGGGTGAGGTGGGCGCCAGGGAAGATGCAGAACCAGAGTCCAGCCTCTGCATCCTCCCACGTGCCCCCACTGCTGGAGCCTTTCCCTGGCCTCCCGCCAACCCCTCCAGAGCTCCAGCCTTTTCTGGGGTTTAGTCTCCTTCTACTGCTGGTCTCTGCTGCCCCCTATTGAACTGTCCTCTTGGCGCTGCACTACAGGCGGCCGGATTGGAAGCCTTAGAGGTTAAAGCACTGAAATGTTCCAAAGCACCCCCACCCCTCAGTTCCAGGCTGGCCCCACCTCGTGTGCAAAAAAAGGCGTCATCAACAAACCATGTTCTGGAGCCATGCCAGAGCCAGGCCTCTGCACAGAATGCTTGAACATCGATTTCCTCATCCTCAAACAAGCAAGACGATCTCAGCCCAGGCGGCAGCCAGCCCCGTCGCCTGCGGTCAGTCTGATTGCGTTACATACTATATTGCTGGGCTTTCCAACGGACCCCAACCCAAAGCACCTGTGCGGCCCATCCCTCCTGCCCCCCTGCCCAACAGAACCCAAACCTTGGCTCCCTTGCAAGCAAGGCATGAGCCTTCCAGGTGGACAGAGAGCTGCAATGCAGGGGACAAGCTCACTCCTAGATTCTCGCTCACCCTGCAGCCCACTCCCAGAGGGACCTTGGCCCCTGCATTTATTTTCTCTGGACTTTACTGTTTTCACCTGTAAAGCAAGCACACCTGCCCCCAGGACATGCCAACAGTTGCTCTAAAGCCCAAAGTCCGAGGGGCTAGCAGTGGATACCTGCTACATCCGGGGCTTGGCATTCACACGCTCTCATTCATCTTCATGACTGCCCTGCTGCAGAGGAACTGTGTCCATTTTACAGATGAGGAAACTGAGGCACAGAAGTGACCTAGGTCTGGAAGGTTTCAACATTCTTGAGCCTGCTGTTACTCTTTGAGTGAAGGATATAGAATCACTCTCTGCAGGGCCCTTGCCTGGCTGCGAAGCTGAAATGATCACAGGGGAAACAGCCAGGCTTGACCAAAGCCGCCAAGGAAGTGGAGTGTGCAAGGACCAGCCTGGGGGACTGGTCAGAAGAGAAGCCCTAGCTCCAGCCCCACCCCAAGGAATCAGGCCTTTGTGATTCCTGATCCACTAGGCAGTCAGCTGCTCCCTGTGGCCCCTTCAAGCCCCAGGGAGATGCTCGACAGATCTGGGACACTCTTGGGGAAGAGGGAAATAAGGCAGGTCAGGTATGCCCCACCCAGGGCCCCAGAGGCAGGGACTGTGGGCGGACTTCAGTGGGAGGAGGTGGAGCCCAGGATCGGACCACAGCAGGGCAGTTAGCAGATGTCATTCTGAGGGAGACCCCCAGGGGTAACAGCCATGGGCCCTGGAGAGGGCTGGGCACTGGGTGCAGGGACCAGAGAAGGTCCAGGCAGAAGACAGGGCCACGTGGGCCAGGCATACTGGGACAGCTGCTGCCAGCAAGAGGGACTGGGGGCCCCTCTCCAGGAAGTTCAAGCGGAGCTTCCACCCTGAGGGCAGATGAGGCCCAAGACTGGCCAAGTGCACTGTGAGGCCCCCCAGGGGGACAGAGCCCTGACCGAGGCAGTGCCGGCCCCTACTGCTACTAAGCCTAGCCATGGGTGCCCATGGCCCACTGTCCCCAACGCAGCACCACTGAGCAGAGCCCCAGCAGGAAGGAGCCTATCCAGCTTTCGAAGCCCATGAGACAGGTAAGGAGCCAAAAGAGTCATGGTGGGAATATGTGGAGCTCCCTGAGGTGGGAGCCAGGAGTGGGCATCTGAGGAGAAGAGCAGCAGTGACAGGAAGAGGGTGAAGGAAGAATCAGCCAGAGAGAAGGGGCGGGGGCAGACCCTGGCTGTATTTAAAGTGTTGATATTTGTCCTGTGTGGATTTTTTTTTGCATTGATTTTTAGCTTTTAATATGGTATGAAATATGATTTATCTTGATGACTGAATTATTAGCACCCCTTAAATTTTGCACTAGTACCACCCTTGTCTCACCCTTGTCCTCTGGGTAGGACAGAAACAGGGAGGCAGGAGCAGGTTGTGCCCACAGGCACTAACTGCTTTAGGGGCAGAACATCTCTCTCTGTAGCCCAAGTCAGATCCTGCTGTTATCCCCATCTTGCAGAGGAAGACAGAGGTTCAGAGAGGTAAGTTGACCTCCCCAAGGTCACACAGGCACAGTCTCAGAACTGTAAGAAGTCCGAGGCCTGAACACTGTGAACCCATCAGCGTGTCCTGTGTTGAAATAAAATGGTGCAACAGAAGAGGTGGTCTGCAAGGCAGTTAGAGAGGGGAGCAAGGTCTTGGCTGAGTCTCCCCCAAGGATGTCCACTCTGCAACTTAGTCATAAATACTTGCAGGGGCCAGCCTGGGGACCCAAAGAGGGTGGGCCTGAACCAAGGGGGTCATGTTCAGGCGCCGCAACAGATCAAACTGATCTGACGGATGCAAGGGCACAGAGGCGTGAGGCGGGCAATCGAGGCACTGGGAGCCGCCTGGGCGGAGAGGAGAGAAGTGCGCAGGCGCGGCAGAGCGCTCCCGGACCGGAGCCAGGGGAGAGAGCATGCGCGCCACGCTGCGCCGTTGTGTCTTAGGCGCTGCGTCCTTGATCTTGGGGTCCAGAGGAGTTGTTGAGGGATTTAAAAGCAGACTGTCAGGGTCGGATTCGTGTTTGGAAAACGGTTTTCCGATAGGAGACTGATATGAGGCCAGATTAGAGGACCAAGGATGGATAACGGCCAAAGCTTGCACCTTGGGGATGGGGAGGAAGGACCAAGAACCAAGATCTCTTCTAAAATTAGCAAGTACCAGAGTTTGACCAGGGAGGAATGGGCACTCTCATGGACTGTCTATAGAAGTCTAAAATGTATAACCATTTTAACAATATGCAGCAAGTCATTTTTTTAAAGTATACTTATTTATTTATTTATTTAAATTGTGTAATTCCACTTCTAGGAATTCATTGGGTGGTGGGGGGCGGGGGCAATAATCAAAGATGTAACCAAAGATTTACAAACAAGAATGGCTAGCTCAACATTATTAATGGTGCGAGAAAACGAAATAATCTAAATATCCAGCAGAAAGGGTGTGACCAAATACAGTATGGAACATCTATCATAAGGAATCTTATACAAGCCTCCAAAACTCTGTTTCTGAAATTGCGTTTTTAAAGTATGTGTGCATTTTCAAAAGCCTGTCCGAAAATATAGAAAAATGTCAGTGGTGTGTCTCTGGCTGATGGGATTTCACCTGATTTAAATTTTTGCTTTCTGATTTTCTATACTTTTGAAAATGTTCACAGGAAGATATATTTGGTTTTTATCTTCTAAAATAATTTTTAATATGAGTAACATGTACTTGTTGTAAAAAAAAAAAAAGATTAAGTAAAGAAGTATATTAAAGAAAAAAAATCTACATCTTACCCTAAAACCCATTCTCCAGCGATGGCCACTGTCAGGTTGGTCGATATACTTCCAATCCTTCTCCCATGTGTGTATGTCCCTGAAAACACACACACACACACACACACACACACACACACACATGCATATCTAGTCGATTTGGAGGGCTTTATTTTTCAAATAATGGAATCATACTCTGCATATTGTCCTGCAACTAGCTTTTTGAACAGTCTGTTACTGACATTTTCTATCTCAATCTGTATGGATCTCCCATGTTCTTATAATGGCTTTGTAAGACTTCAACATTTGGTTGAACCAGACTGTATGTAATCATTCCCCCATTAGTGGACATTTAGGTTGTTTCCATTTAAAAATATAAATTACAAGTGATGCTGTCATGGAAATACCCACATATGTGTGCATGTGTTATGTGTGTACTTGAAGCGCACTTAAATACCTACTTTGGATTAATGGCTAAAACTGGAATTTCTGGACCAGAGAGAATGTGCTTTCAAAATGTTCTTATATGGTACCCAAATGTCCTTCTGAAAGGCTGTCCCAGCTTATATTCACTGCAGTGAATGACGGTGCCCTTTCCTCTACATCCTTGCCAATACTGTGATACTGTTGAAGTTTTTTTTAATTTGCTCATCCCTGATGAGCATTAATGAGGATATGTTTGTTGTTTAATCGTTTATTTGATCATTGGTGAATGGTTTTTCCTTTCTTTCTTTTTTTTTTTTTTTTTTGTTTTTTTTTTTTTTGTGTATTTACCAGTTATATTTTTTTCTTTTTTTTTTTTTTTTTACTGATTTTATTTCTACTGTGAATTTACCAGTCATAATTTTGTCTATTTTTCCATTCGGTTCCTTGTATTTTCTTATGGATCTATAGAAACTCCTCATATATTTGGATATCAATCCCTGGTTAAGTGTATATGTTGTAAATATTATTTGGTGGTATTTCCTTTTCCTTTTATGACTATGGAATAAGATTTGACAGTGTCATTGATGGATGTGTCTTCAGGTTCCTTAGGTCAGTAAGATCTCCCAAATCATTCTACTTTCCCTTCAAAGGTAGTGGCTGTGGGTCTGAGCTGCTGGTCCTGGGACTCTCCCACCACAGCCTCCCCGAAACCTTCAATCTGCTTCCTGTTCCTACAAAGGACTTCTGGCGTCAGAAGTTGGACTTGGCAAAACCACCACCCAGAACAGTTGGCTACTATGCATCAAAGGACCCAGGTCAAGTGGACCCTTCTAGGTAGCATTAACTACCTGGATGTTCAATGACTCCATCCATCTGATGGGAAGGGTGCATCATGGCAGTATTTCCTCTCTGTCTTCCTTCTCCTGGGAGGGTGGGGAAGCACATGCCCATGAGGGGAGGGCCTTCATCTGCTCTGCTCTTTATTCTCTCCATGGTGCCTTTCATATCTAGGGAAAAGAAGAAATGTAAACTGTTCCCTATTGTTCCCCACTTTATAGAAGATTGTCTGCTCCCTCCATCCTCTCCTGCTGAATCATCACTGTGTGGTGACCTGGTAAACTCTGGGATCAAACGGATCACACCAGGGTTGTCCTCTGTGCACGATGGCAATGTGGCTGCACATATGGACATCAGTCCAGTGAGAGCCTCTTCAGGTGGCTCCCGGGTACACGCACATGACCCCAGGAGATCTCTAAGCTCCTGCTTTCTGATTGACAACATACTCTAGCTCATCTGTGCCTACCCACCCCGGGACCAAAATCAGTCACTGATGCCAGTTCTGGTTAGTGGGAGGTGGGATTGAAACTCTCTGAAAGAAGCAGAGCAGCAGTCACACACCAGACCCTCCCCAACATGAGACCAGACAGGGGATTGCCTGGGGCTGCTCCCAAGGTCACCGGGACACAGGCTAGCATGTCCTACAGGACCAGCCCAGATTTTACTTAGGACAGTCCCAAAGTAGGACATTCCCAGGAAGATAAAGGTGAGCCCTCTGGAGTGATGGCTGGGGACATAGGAAGTTTCCAATGGCACATAAACCCAGATCAACCTGCTTTTCCCTGCAAAAGAGGGTTTGGGAGGGAGGGGACATCCTCTGCCCTCACCTCATGGTGTCAACAAGGAACTGGGATTGTTTGAATATGCAGGGAAGGGATGTCCTATTCAATTCCATGGAACCTAACTCAAATTACACACAGGCCTTCCACAAACTATTTTAAATCCTGGGAGATAGCAGTACCAATAGCAGACCAGATACCAACTTCCTTTGGAAGAATTGCTTCCAAGGATCCTGTTGCAGAACACATGGGGTCATTGGTCCTGTCATCTGCTAGGGGTGGGGGATGTGTCCCGCCCCCCCACCACTGCTGAGCACACACCAGCCTGGAGCATTGCCCCCACTTCCTCCATCGCAGCTGCAGGTGGGGGGCTCGTGGGTGGGGCAGGGCCTCCCAGGGAGAATTTTTGTATGAGCCTGTATCACAGTGTTTGGTATTCGGCGGAGGGACCCAGCTGACCGTCCTAGGTGAGTCCCATCTTCTCCCTCCTTCCCTGCTCTCCCAGAGGTTTGGGCAATTTTCCGCTATTTTTTTTTTCTTTTCGTGTCTTGTCTCAGCCTTTGTCATGCTTTCACCCGGGATCCCAGCCTCTGGGACCCTGACCTCCTCCCCTCCCTGTAAGACTTTCCTGCTTACTTCTTTGGTCATCGCCACCCCCTCACCTACAACTTGAGAGGCAAACAATCGTTGGAATGACCTAGAAACTCCTCTATCTCTCTGCCAGGGTCGTGCTGGGTCCTAGATATGCTCTGCTCTGTCCTCTCCTCTCTGGCCTCCTGTTCTTCCATCCTTGTGTCTGGGAGGCACTTGGGTCCCCCATCAAAAAGGGAAGAGAGAATAAGGACCACTGGGGGGATGACCATTTGGCACCTTTAGAGGGACCCAGAACCCTCAGGTCCAAGGCTGGGGACACACAGGTCAGAGGTTCTGATAAGTTCCGCAGAGCTGTGAGACACGGGATCCATGGCCAGGAATGTTACAGGTGTTCAGGGCCTCACCTGGGCCTCCAGGGGCTACAATACAGAGCCCTGAACTGGCCTGGGGACTCAAGGAAGCCTGCAAGAGGGAGGACAGTGCAGAGAAGAGAAGGTGCTAGAGAAAGTATCACGCAATGATGGGATGTAACAAGGTAAACTCCTGAGTCTCTGTAAGACATATATCCTGCCACCAAGAAAGGCAGAATCTATGACATGAAGGCTCTAATGATGAGACCAATTTGGAGAAGATGGAGGGCAAGGCTGCCAAAAGACTTTGAAATACAGAGGCATTAGGACAGGCAGACAGGCTCTGTATGGTCAGCAAAGCTCCCACCCCATCCAGGATAGCCCAGGAGAGACAGATCTGAGTAAAAACAGACCCCTTAGGGCAAAGACCCTAACACCCTGAGCACAGAAGTGTTGGGCCAGAAATGTCCTCAGGATTACATAACAGGAAGTCACAGAGCTCACATCAACTCCTGGGGGACAGAGAGACAGACATAGAGCCCCATGCAGACACTGTGGGAAAGACAGAGAATGTAGGAACATGAGTGAGAGTTGGAGATCTGTGTAGGGCAAAGGTTCCAAGAGAGTCTCAGGATGGGTGGTAGCAGGTGTCCAACTCAAAGTTTCGAAACAAGGATGGGAGGTTGAGGAATAATTGATCCCACTCTCCCTGGCATGTACCTGCAACACAGAGTTAGAAACGGGGGCACTGATTGGATGCTCAGGAAACTATACCCACACAAAGGCTGATATCAAGGAACCCCATGATGGATTACCTACGTTCCATCTGACCTGCTTCCCTCCTCTGCCTCACAGGTGGGCAGAAGTCTCCTCACTCAGTCACACTCTTCCCGCCCTCCTCTGAGGAACTCCGCGCCAACAAGTCCACCCTGGTGTGCCTCATCAGTGACTTCTACCCCAGCGGCGTGACGGTGGCCTGGAAGGCAAACGGCGGCCCCATCACCCAGGGCGTGGAGACCACCAAGCCCTCCAAACAGAGCAACAACAAGTACGCGGCCAGCAGCTACCTGAGCCTGTCGCCTGACAAGTGGAAATCATACAGCAGCGTCAGCTGCCTGGTCACGCACGAGGGGAGCACCGTGGAGAAGAAGGTGGTCCCCGCAGAGTGCTCTTAGGTCCCCGACACCCTCCCCCACCCAAGGGGGCCTGGAGCCACAGGACCTCCAGGAGGACCTGCCCTCCCACCAGGGTCACCCCGGCCCTTCTTGCTGCACCCGCTCGACACTCAATAAAATGTCCTTTATTCAATCAGAAATCGTGCTCTCTGCTCATTGCGCTTCTAACACTTTGCGGCCTAAACCCAACCATCTTTGGGGGTGATCATCAAGCTTTTGCTTTCGGGGGGAATCAGTCTGAAGAAGGCATCCTCATGATTTTGGGAGGGGTAGACCTCCCAGATTCTCACCCACGATGGCCAGATAGTATTCCAGAACACAATATCCCAACGGGAGAAAAGAGATTAAAGACCATCCTTCACAATGGCTCTATGCTCTTCAATTTTTTTTTAAAGATTTCTTTATTTATTTGACAGAGACAGAGACAGCGAGAGCAGGAACACAAGCAGGGACAGAGGGAGAGGGAGAGAAGCAGGCCTCCCGCCGAGGAGGGAGCCCCATGTGGGACTCGATCCCAGGACCCTGGGATTATGGCCTGAGCCAAAGGCAGACACTGAACGACTGAGCCACCCAGGCGCCCTCTATGCTCTTTTCTTTCTTTGCACCATGCCCATTGCCATGCGCAGCTGCCCTCGCTGACCTTGGCTCCCCATGGTGTGCAGATAACTTCGGAGTGCCTCTCAGAATCTGGAAATAGCCCCTCTCATGAAATGTTCACTCCCCTATCGCTAGAGGCTCCGGTCTCAGTGCCATGATTTCCCTGAATTCCTATCCCATGTGGACCTGCCCCACCATCACACCCTAGAACACCCTCCCTTCCTTAGGAGAACCCCCTCCCCTGTTTCCCCAGGAACACTGTTGTATTCCCCTCACAGACTCTCCCGGGTACACTCACGACAGGACCTTCAGCCAGGACACGGGGCACTCCCACTCCCAATCCCACTCGCGGCCCCTCCTCCCACATTGTCTCTCGGCTCCCACTTATATTTATGTTTTCTGGGAGACAGACATCAGCTATGCTCTCTAGGACTCCTCCAAGGCCAAGCCAAACTGTGAGCCCAACACTCCTACTTGGGTGACCCACCTAGGACCTCTAGGTTAAAAATCCAGGGTCAGATTGTGGAAATGGGCTGCCACAAGGTCTCTCCAATGACTCCACGATTTAGGAGCCAAGTATGGTAGCTGAGCTAGAACACCAATGCACATACACGGGGACGAATGAACACAAACACCCATGCACACACATGATCATCGCAAAGGCACTGGCATCTTTCCAAACACTGCAATGGTGGGCATGTCTGGGGAAAGATCAGGAAAAGCCAGAGTACAGGGACGACTCAGGAACCCCAAGTGGGACCTGGGCAAAGAACACCCAGTCGCCACAGTGCCCACCAGACCCAGCCTGTGGCAGAGAGAAGGGCAGGGAGATTGCAGTCAAGGATGGAGAGAGACAAGAGACATGATGAGCTCCTGGGTTGGGAAGGCGGGGGGAAGGATCTGGACCGGAAGAGGCAGGCAGACTGGGGAGGACAGCAGCAGGGCCGACCAAGCGTGCCGCTGTGTCACAGAAAGAAGGTGGCCAGGCCTGCGTGTCCCCTGCGTGAGCTCTGCGGGTGACGTCCCCAGGTCAGGATGCAGGCCGAGTTCCTGGGGGCCAGGGCCCCCTCTCCACAAGAAGGTCCAGTGCCGGGGTTCAGTACGTGTCCTGCGTGCTAGGCGTGATTGCTGAACATGGGCCTGTGTGATCCTGAGTCAGTTCCGGTGGCCAGCACAGACTCCCACACTGGAGTTCCGGGTCAAATTGCTAGAGGCCCTGACCGCCTCCCCACCCACCAGGGGCCCGCCAGGTCTATCCAGCTGACATTGAGCCCACACACCCCTACAGGGTGACGTCTGACCTCCCCCAGCTCAGGTCGGGGACTAAACACTGACCATCCACTATAGCTTCTGGAAGATCCAGCCAAAGGCAGGGATTCAGGAGCTCAGGGCCCTCTGGAGGGATCTGAGTGCTCGGGGGGGAAACATGTTTCTCCACCCACCCACTTCCCATTCCTGACCCCAAATCTGCATGGCGTCTTGTGCTGAGGATGTGGTGGCACCCAGGACCCTCTCCACGACTCCCAGTCTGCAGAGGGGTGCCGGCTCCATCAACTCTGAGTGAAACAGGCCTGCTCCCCCCTTCCACAAAGACACCCTGACACATAGCTCCTCCCTAAGGATGGAGGTAGCTGGGAACCAATGCCATAGCCAGACCGTCCTCCAGCCCCTCGCCATGACTGAGGACAGATGGACTCTGAATTCTCCATGGACATGAAATCCCAGGTCCCCAGGTGCCAGCAGCCACCACCACCACCCCCCCACCCGCCGCCCATCTGCCGGGCCAGCACCCGTGACAAGGAGGCTGCACTGGGGGCCTCTCGAGCAGCTGCAGGTGGGCCTGGGTCAAGGCTGGAGGGGCTCACAGAGGGTTTGTGTTCGAGGCTGTGTCACAGTGTGCTGTGTTCGGCGGCGGGACCCAGCTGACCGTCCTCGGTGAGTCTCCCCCTTGCCCTCCTCTTTGGGATCCAGGGTACAGTTTGGGGAAAGCTTCTCTCCTTTCAGTGCGGACTAGGGCTCGGTCTGAAGGTCAGCGGGGTCTGTACGTTTTGCCTTCCTTGTCCGTCCCTCATGCCTCCACTGGTCCCATCTTGTCAGATGCCTGTTCCGAGCTGCTGGGGACCGGCCCCCAAACCCTCCCCGATCGACACTCGGGCCTCGTTGTGGGTCCACCTCTCTCCCCATGGGAACCTTGTCCTCTGGACTCGGGGATCCTGGGCTCCCCCCTCAGGGTCTATTGGCTTCAAGAGTCTGGGGGGAACTGACGGGTGACGGACAAGGCCAAGGGAGGCTCAGCCTGCCAGCAGGGCCATAGCAGGAGGGGAGGATGCTGGGGACCACTCAGGCGCTGGCACCTGGCTCTGGGGATCACAGCCAGAGGGCTGCCTGGAACACAGTGAGGAGAGCCCTGGTCTGGGGACCAGGAGGCAAGGACGGAGCAACAAGACAAGGGGTCAAGGACGAAGCGAGGGCTTCGGAGGAGAGGGGGCCCAGGGTGCTGGGAACACCCACCTCCACGAGGACGGTCAGGCACCAAGAACGGGACAGGTCCCAGGACACTCAGGCAGCAGAGGTCTACCCCTTCCCCTCCCACCACGGCTGGAAATTCCCTTGAGCACGTACTGGGCTTCTCGCTCCCTGAGAGGGACAGGCGACAGGGAAGGTGCCTACCCGGCACTCAGATGCTAGGACACACAGACCCCCTGGCATAACTTCCCATAACAGGGAGACCCCTTAGGGCAGACACAGCACCAGCCTCAGACCTGGACATTCACCTTGCACGGGACCCCTCATCTGCTGCACTCCCTGGAACCCGGCCCCAGGGGCTCAGAGCCCCGCCCCACCCAGCATCCCTAGTCGGGGTGGGGATCCCTGGCGATGTGGGCAGGCTGCTGGAAGGAGTGAGGCGGTCTGGGGGCAGGACCACTACTTTTCACACGGCAAGAGAGCCCTGAAACCAGGGACGGACCAGATCTAGGAAATCCCGGGTAATCCAACTGGGGGACATCACCCTGAGAATGAGGTCCAAGGACGGGCAGATTCATCAGGCAAGCAGGGTCTCAGGGCCCGTAGAGCTAGATCGGGGCGTGGACTGAGTGATTTCGAAGGTTATGTGACCTGAGGAGAGATTGAATCCGTGGAGGGGCCCAGAAACTGGAGGCTCTGGCACTCAGATTCTCCCCACAGAAGGGAAGTGACCCAACCCATGGCTGACCTGACCTCAGGGCAGCAAGGGCCACCTGAGGCCCAAGCCAGGGACATGGCACAGCCGTGCCCCTCCATCAGGACTGAGGTAGGAGCTGACAGAGTAATCCTCTGACCTTGACCTGCCGCCCCTCCCTCCCCACAGGTCAGCCCAAGTCCGCGCCCTCGGTGGCGCTCTTCCCGCCCTCCTCTGAGGAACTCCGCGCCAACAAGGCCACCCTGGTGTGCCTCATCAGTGACTTCTACCCCAGCGGCGTGACGGTGGCCTGGAAGGCAAACGGCAGCCCCGTCAACCAGGGCGTGGAGACCACCAAGCCCTCCAAACAGAGCAACAACAAGTACGCGGCCAGCAGCTACCTGAGCCTGTCGCCTGACAAGTGGAAATCATACAGCAGCGTCAGCTGCCTGGTCACGCACGAGGGGAGCACCGTGGAGAAGAAGGTGGTCCCCGCAGAGTGCTCTTAGGTCCCCGACACCCTCCCCCACCCAAGGGGGCCTGGAGCCACAGGACCTCCAGGAGGATCTGCCCTCCCACCAGGGTCACCCCGGCCCTTCTTGCTGCACCCGCTCGACACTCAATAAAATGTCCTTTATTCAATCAGAAATCGTGCTCTCTGCTCATTGCGCTTCTAACACTTTGCGGCCTAAACCCAACCGTCTTTGGGGGTGATCATCAATCTTTTGCCTTTGGGGGAAAGGAGTCTGCAAAAGGTATCCTCATAGTTTTGGGAGGGCTAGTTTTACTCTCAACCACGAAGGCCATAGAATATTCCAGAATAGGAGATCTGAACAACAGAACCAAGATAGACCATCCTCCCGAATGTCTCTTCGCTTGCCCTTCTTATGAGGACCACATCACTCACCAGCAGTACCAAAGCCCACGGCTCTTGGTTCCCCATGGACTCATGGATAATATCTGAGCTCCTCCCTGGACCTGGAGCCTCACCATCTGGTACAAGCCCCCTCAGAGATGCTCATTCTCCTATCCTTTATGCCCCCACTCATTGCCATGTTTTCTCCGGTTTCCTACCCCATATGGGCATTCCCTATCATCACAATGTAGAGCATAGGGGATCCCCTGCTCCTGCCTCCCCAGTGACACTGTCCTGTGCCCCTCCAACCGGCATCTCTGTCACACTCACTACAGGACCCTCAGTCCCTTGACCCTAGCCATTCAATCCTATACTCCCACTGAGGGCTCCTCCTCCCACATGTGTCATGGGGGTTCCAGCTGTATTCAAGGTCCTTGGGAGGCAGGGACCCTGTAGAGTCCAATCCATCACTGACCCACCACAAGCACTAACCCAAAATGTCCATGGGTAGTCACTGTCAATGTCAAGTTTACATTCCGGACTGCACCCTGGACAACTGTGGACTGTGAACTGGTTCACCTTCTTAGGAGTTGGGAATGGGCCCTGAGAACCAGGAAGACTGCTGTGCTGGGAGCTAGCTCAGGATGGCGGGTCCAGGCTCCGCGTCCCACAGTCAGACTGGACACGTACACACGCACGATCAAGTTGCATGCACACGCTAGTAGACACGCATGCGTGCTATTGCACACACGGCCATGTGGGGCCTGTGCCTAGGACGTGTGGTAGCATCCAGAACCGTGGGGTCTGTGCCTAGGACGTGTGGTAGCATCCAGAACCCTCCATGGGCCCCAGCTCAGCAGAGGGCACAGGCCCCATCATGTCTGTGTTGGAAAGAGGACTGTCAGTTCTTCCAGGTGACATTCCCCAAGCAAGCTGAGCCACAGACCGAGCTCCTTCCAGGAAGTTACCTGGGATGTGATACGTCACTCAGACATTCCCTCTGACCCCTCCATGGCTGGGGATGCAGGGAAGCTCACCCCACAAGGAACTGAAGATGCAGGGGGGAGGAGGGCCCCCTCTCAAGCTCCCATGGGCCTGACCAGCCCCCACAAAGAGGAGGCTGGACTTTGAGCCTCCCAAGCAGCTGCAGGTGGGCCTGGGTTTGGCGGGGAAGGGGTGTGCTGCCGGGGTTGACAGAGGGTTTGTGTTCAAGACTGTATCACGGTGTTATGTGTTTGGCGCAGGGACCCAAGTGACCGTCCTTGGTGAGTCTCCCCCCTTCTCTCTCTTTGGGGACCAGAGTGATATTTGGGGGCATTTTTCTCTCCTTACTGTCCTGACTGTGCCTGGGTTCTGAATCGCTCTGGCATTCTGGAAGCTTCAGCTTCTTGTCTGGCCATCTCACCCCCTGTAGCCTGCTCCTGCTCTGAAGCACCTGGTGGAGACAGGATGCACTGGTTCCAGTGACCCCCCCACACACGCCCCTCCTCGCTGTGACTCAGAGCTGCTTCTCCAGTTGACCATCTCCTCTGGCCTCTGGGTTAGTAGGAATCCTCAGTTTTCCTTCTGGGGTAGTTTCATTCTTACCCAGAATAGCCCAGAGAATGTTCCAGAATAGAAGGTAAGCCAGCAGGACAGCCCATCCTCTGCTCCCTCCCTATATTCATCCTCCTTGTGTGGACCATGTCCACCCCGAGCAGTCTTGGGGCCCATTGCCCATGGCTCCCCATGGCCTCCCGGTTAAAGGTTAAGCTCCTCCCGGAATCCTGGGGTCTCACAGGCTGGGACTGTGAGGCAAGAAGCCTCTCCTCGGAAGGGAGGAGAGCCTGAAAGGTGGATACCGTGTTAAAGACAGACAGACCCAGCCAGCCAGCCAGAAGCCCCATATGAAGGTACGAGGGAGAGTTACCTGGGGGGGAACTCAGACGGACCGATGCTGGAGGACAGATGGATTTCTCCAGAAGCTCTAAGGTCTCAAGGCTGATGCCAGCCAGGAACAGGGCAGCTCAGGGGTGGGATGGCGAGTTTTGAGGACAGGTGAACCCGCAGAGGGACTGAGACCAAAGAGAGGGTGCCAGGGCTCCCCTGATTTGGGCACTGGGATGCTCCCAACAGACCTGGGGTCACACCTGTCATCCCCAGCCCTGCTCCCAGCACCCAATCAGCTCTCAATAAAATGTCCTTTTGTCAATCAGAAATCATGCTCTCTGCTAATTTTTTTTTTTGGTCTCAGATTTAATTTGCAGCCTCTCCAGGATTTTCAGGGTGAGATGCATGGGATCCTAGGCGCCCGGTAGGAAAGTAGCCCAAGAGGAGAGGCTCACAGTCTCCCTGGGGCATCTCCCGGAAAACTGGCTGGGGCATGAGGAGTCTGGCCACTAGAACCTCAGTCCCTCTGTCCTGGCCCTCCACCACTCCTCCTCCGGCACAGAGCCATGCCCACTCCCTGCTCTCTCTCTGGTCGGAGCGGCCATGGCCGGTGACCTCCAGATCAGCCCTCCCTCCCTGACCTTGTGGGGACCCTCCACACCCTGGAGGGTCCTCTCTTTCCTCAGCCTGGAAACCCTGCTCTGGCCTGGAACCCCTCCGCTCCTGGCCCTCGCCCCCCGTACGCCCTCCTCCCCCCACACTGCCCAGCTCAGCTTCTGCCCACCTTTACCCCCTCCCCGTCGCTCGCTCAGACTGGACCACCCATGGGGTCCAGGACAGCCCAGTAGCTCGGCTTCACAGGCTCTTGAATCTGGGGGCCACTTCGATTCCTCACCAGATGGCAGGTTCAGAGATGTGAGGAATAGGAGGAAGCCAGGAAGGAAACTGTCGCACACAAGGCCTGCCGGGGGAGTCGGGCACCAGCAAAATAAACTCTGAGCTCCCCAGGAACCAGTGCAAGGAGGGAAATAGGTGCCCTATAAGTTCTCTGGAAAGGGATACCTGCTGGAGGGAAACTGGTGTCTCAATGCTGAGGCCAGGCGTCTTGTACCATAATAAAAAGTGGGGACCTGTTTCACCCGAGGCCTCCCCTCTGATGGGACTTGGGCTCTGACATGCACACAGATGACCACCTGGCAGCCTCAGGATATGGCAATGACCATGAGGACGCTACCACTGCTTCTGCACGGGGAGCCCCCCCCCGCCCCGTGTTCCTGTCTCCGTTGCCACCAGGTCACCATGGCCCCGCGGGGCGGGGATGCCTACCTACTTACAGTCCCCTGATTTGGCCCAGTGCAGCCCAGCCGGGCAAGCTCCTGCCCCTGGATCCAGAATGGACCCTTGGCGCCACGTCACAGCACCCTGCACCCACTGCACGTCCAGGCCATGGCCCCTCTGCCTGATGGCCCCTTGGGTATTCCGGGGCCTGTGAGCCACTGTCCCGCTCGTGCCCCAGCTCTGCCAAAGAAAGATGGGGAACTGTCTCAGGTGTGTGGCTCAGAAAGTCACCTGCCATCTTCTGGTGGAGGGGAAGGCATCGTTTATTCTGAATCCTCTCCACCCAACCCTGGAAGTCACTGGGAAAAGCAGGGTCAATCTGGGGACTTTCTGGGTGGCGCTGTGGGGCTCCGGGGATCTGGGGTTCCGGCTGCTCTTGGACATGAGGGGTGGCGAGTGGACCCAGCCCCAGAACCCTCAGTTCTTTGTGCTGGGCCCCTGGGCTCCCACTACCCCCTGCACTCTGGGGGGCTACATGGCGGTGGGCCAGACGTGTCACCACTCAGTGGCGGCCACACCAAATGTCCTGGGTAAGTCGCTCCCTTGGCTCCTTGCGTTCGTTCCCTGTGTCTGCTGTCACAAATCACCACAAACTTAGCTCCTGAAAACAACACACTTATTCTCTTATAGATCTGGAGATCAGAAGTCTGAAATGGGTCCCGAAGGCAGAAATCAAGGTATCACAGGGCCACTCCTTCTGGGGTTTCCATTCCTGGGCTTGTGACACCTCCTTCCCTCTTGTCAAAGCTGTAGTGGCATGTCCAAGTCTCTCCCTTTCTCTCTGACCTCTGCTTCCATGCCACATCTCCTATCTCTCTCTGATCCCCCCCGCCCTACCACCGCATCCCTCTTCTCTTAGAAAGACTGTACCTGGGTCCACCCACATAATCCAGGATCACCTCCCCACCTCAAAGTCCTTAATTCCATCACATCTGCAAAATCTCTCTTGCCAGGTAAAAAAACAGGTTCTGGGGGTTAAGACGTGGACACCTTTGGGGGCCTTATTCAGCTGACCACAACTCCATTACCCCATTCCCGGGGGCGCGGGGGGTGGCTAGGAACTTTCTCCCACGTTCCTCTGCATCCTGGCCACTCCGGGGGCCTCCTCAGCCCAGGCTCACCCCCACTTTTTCCCTGGCCTCCTTCATCCCTTTCTCTTCCCGGGGTCACAGGAAAGGGACTTTAATTTTAGCTACGGCTTTGGGGCATTCTTTCCAGGTGGTCCCCAGCTCAATGCTCTCTAGGCCTTACCTATCACCATCTTCTGCCCTTGGAGGAAGATCCTATTATGATCCTTGTCCTGTATGGAAACACCAAGGCCCAGAGTGACTTGCCCAAGTGACTTGCCTAAAGTGAGTGACCTACCCAAGGTCACAGCAGGGAGTGAACCTGGACACCCCATCACCAGCTACTCCAGATCTCAGCTGCTGACCCCGGGCCCCAGACCACCATCAGCACCCTGCCCACCCCAGCCAGGCCCTCCTGATTTGTGCAGCTACCTCCCTAGAGAACTCTGAGCCCCCATGAACTCAGGTCCCTGTCCCAGGACCCACAGCCTAAGGGGATAGAGGTGCGGGAGCCAACGAGGCACTGAGGAGGACAGAGCCTCGCGTCAGAGTGTCTGGATTCCTCATGCCCCTTCACCTTCCTCTGGGTCAAAATTCAGGGGAGGGGCCAAAAGAGGCCAAGAGAGGAGCCAAGAGAGGTCTCCTCCTGGAGACCCCACCTCAGCCTCAGTTCTGGAAGGTGAGGGTCACAGCAGGGCTCACCCTTGGTTGCCCCAGCACCAAGAGAGTCAGTCCCTGGCAGTTGGCTGCTCCAGCTCAACCCCCCAACTCCCTCGTCCCAGCTGCTCCCCCTCAGGATCCAGGGATTCTCTGTAACATCTTCAGTCAGGAGGATGATCTGCTGAGGGAAAGACACACCAAACCCTCGGCATGGGGGTCCGGGGGGAGGGAGTCCAGTGGCAAGCACAGCAGCTGTCAAATGGTGCCACTGACTCAAGCGGCATTCTCCAGGTAGCAGGCCAGGACAGCACAGACCCCGACAGGTGAGGACACCGAGCCGCTTTCTACTCTGTTCTCGACCCCCACCTCACCCCCGTCCACTTCCACCCCTGCCCTATCCTGCCGAGGACCTTCCGGGGTTTCCATTTCCTCCAGGATTGGTCTGCTGCCCTGAGCTGTCACCAAAGCTCCAAGGGAAGGTGCAGAAGGGCACCCAGCAGAGGAGACGGGACTTCTGGAACCCTCAGGCCCCAGGATGGAGACACCCTGTGAGGAAGTATGGGGCCGGGGGGGGTGGAGGGGCAGGGAGCGGAGTCTGCACTCTGCTTTGCCCTCTGGGACCCACCTCCCGAAAACTCCCCCGCGCATCCCCCCAGTGAAATGCCAGGGACACCCATTTCCCTGAGGTCACTACTATTGCATGCCACTCCAGTCCCCTCCCCCTGGCCCTGCCTGGTCCGGCTGCAGCAGTAAGTCAGGGCTGCCTCGGGGCCCCCCCTCCATCTCCATCACAGGGCAGTCTCTTAGGCCCAGCACCAGCTTTCAGGCCTCCACATCTCCACGTGAGGGGCCACTGTCCTTGCCAATGGCCACGACAGGACCACAGACATGATCCCGGGGGAAGAAGTAACCCAGAAGTAAGGAAATGCCTGGACTCAGGCATAGCCCATCTATGACCCAACAGACTCTTGAGGATTCTATTTCCCAATCAGAAAATAATGGGGCATCTGGGTGTGGACCCATCCCCTAACAGATTGTGTGGGAAAGCCCCCCTAAAGCTGGGTCGCTGGGCACTCCATCAGGACCTCTGACCTCTGACCTCCCTCAGTTATTGGGCATCCCCAGTGGCTTCCAAGGCACTTGGTCACCCCAGAGTAGACCATCTGGAGCCCCAGTCTGCCCCTCCAGGCGCCCCTGCCCCATGCATGCTCTGACCCTCCAGGATGGCACATCCAGGCCAATCCACCTGCCAGTCACCTTTACCTGTCCTTCTGGCCGTAAACCTACTCTTTCTCCCACCCCCAGAACTCATCGTGGATGCTACCTTCTCTCCTGTTGCCACCTACCTCTCCCCTGCACCCTACTCCAGGGCTCCATTGTCCCCCTTTACCCTGTCTCAGACCAGGTGGTCTCCTGTCACCCCAGCTGTCCCCTGCATTTGCCAGGGCACCAATGGCCCTCAGGGGCCCTGAGCCAACGGTGTCCTCGCCGGGCCCCTCTCTGCTGACCTCTGGGCAGACGGGAGCGCCGCACACCATTCCCCCATCTTGAACCTCTCGGTCTCCCAAGGCCCATCCCCTGAGTCTTCTTTTCTGTCCTCTACTCTCCTCCACCCGCTTTGTTCTGGTGTCACCCGTCAGGGCCATGGGGAGCTGGCCCCTTCAGCTACTCTTTCTTTCTCTTTGTAAGTCATAAACCGGATCTAAAAAGGTTTGTTTTTTTACCAACCCAATCTCCCAGCCTGGCCTTGGGCTCAACAACCCAACCAGGCTGCTGACCTCACTCCGGATGGTGGTGCCCTGCTCTAGCAGAGCCCACCAACCTGAGTCAGCTCGATGCGGGACGCCCGCCCTTCGTCCCTCCCTTGGTCCGCACCTCCCTTCGTCCCACAGACGCTTGACTGGGTGCCGGGCTACGTCCCACAGATGCTTGACTGGGTGCCGAGCCCCTCCACGACTGCCGCCCCGTGGTGGGACTGTCCTCCACTCCGCTAAGGTGTTATCCCACTGGCCATAGGGACAGTGACCCAAGCTTGGCACTCATGCCTGATTCTCTTGACCTGTGTGATTCCCAGACCACCCCAGTGGCAGGGCTAATACCCCCCTTCACACACACCTTAAGGATGAGGAGACAGAAGTTCCCAGAGCTGATCAGGGTCACACAGTTGGGAGATACCCAGGCCTCCTGACCCAAGGTCACCACACCTCCCCCACCCCCACGCCAGACAGGAAGCTGTGCTTGTGTGGGTCCTGCTGGTGTTCAGGGATCCCCAGCCTGAAGCCACTGTCCCTTGTGAGGAGGCCATGCCTGTGTCAGACCAGGAAAAGGTGCTAAACATATAGAACCCCACAACCTCCAGAAATCAGAGGCATCCTGAAGGCTCTGTAGGACCTGAGTTCCTCATTCTATATTGACTCAAGGTGGGCAGGAGGCAGGCAGGAGGGGAGTCATGGGAGGACTCTCTGAATCCACAAAGCAAGGCAGGGACTGGTGTTGTGTACCCATTTCACAGATGGGAGAATTGAGGCTCTGCCGGTGAGATGGGCAGGGGTACTGCCAGGGTCACACGGCTGGTTGCTGCTGACTTGCTCCCCAGACTCTTTCCACAGCAGCTCAGCCCAACATGACATGTCATTCATTCGTTCATTCATTCACACAATCCTTCATTCAATAAGCCTTCAAGCGAGCGCCGCTGTGGGCCAGGCCTTGGTGCAAGGGACAAGGACCACGTGCCCAGGAAGAGCTCATATGCTGCGAAGAAACAGCTGTGGAGACTGCCCCTGACCCCACCCTCATCCCTGAGCCCCCCACATCAGCTCCCAGCCCAGGGAGCGTCTGATGCAGCAGATTCTGCTCACTTAAGATTGGACCAACAGAAACATCAGCAGGATGCCATCACAGTCCCTCATGGACCCTTGGAGTCCCAGTTAGGGCTGTCATAGCCCATTCCACTGAAGGTCACTGACCATGAGGATCGCACTGGGGCTGCCTTGCCCAGCTCAGAGCAGGGAAGGAGTGATGGCCCCAGGGCACCAAGCAGGCAGGTCCACGCAGGATGGAGAAGAGTGACAGGTCTGGGGAATGGGGCTTGACCTGGCCCCGCCCTGCCTAGCTGTAGGACCCAGGGCGGCCCCTTCCCTTTCAGGGGACCTCCTTTCTGCTGGAGGCCTGGGCTGAAGGACTGGACTGGGACTGAGTCAGATGGGGGCGGGAGGCTGTGACTTCCTTCTCAACCCAAAAGACGGAGCCCAGAATAGCCTCAGGCAGGGGAGGGCCGAAGGGAGGGGAGGAGAGGTGTCAGCTCAGGGCCCTGGGGGAGGGCAGGAGAGCGAGGTGACTGCTAAGGGTCCTGGGGGAGGGGAGGGAGGGGAGGAGAGGTGTCAACTCTGGGCCCTGGGGGAGGGGAGGGAGGGACGAGAGGTGACAGCTCAAGAGTATGGGGGAAGCCTAGTACTCCTTCTGAGCGGAGCTAAGTGACTCTCCCATCTGCCCAGCCCCCATCTGAGCCTGCACAGGCACCAAGACACTGCTTCCCAGCCCAGCCTGGGCAGGAGGACACCCTATTCCTTCACCCGCCAGTATTCACTGAGCCCAGCAGCGGTGGGAATGGGGTCAGACCCCAGCCTGTGTCCTATGGCAATATAGACCCTCACCAAGAAACGCTCATTTCCCAACACAAAGATCCCAAGCCTAGGTTTCCAGGCACCTGGAAAATACAGCTTCCAGGGGCGTCAAACAGTCAGCTGCCCCCTGGAGTGCCCATCGGCTTTAGTGACGCAGGACATAGCACAGTGACCAGTCCATATCTCAGAGTGGGCTCCCCTTCACCCTCCTCCCTTCCCACACAGCAGCGTCCTCTCCAGGGCTTCTGTGGCCCCCGTCAGTTTCCGCATCTTCCCGTGTGATCCCACATCTAACCTCCCACGTGTGGCTCCTGAGCTTGACATGCGGGAGGAAAGGTGGCCCTGGCCGCATGCCCAGGAGCGTCTCAAACCAGCATCCACGGAGTTGGCCGGGTCTTTCCCAAACACACTGCTGTCCAACGTCCCCAGGGGCACCTCACACAGAACCCCTTTGTAAGGACTCGTTCCCTCTAGGGTGATCTGGGAGAACCTCTGCTCCCATTCAGACACCTTGAGCATTTGCAGATGGCCACAGATGTCACAGAGGGTAATGGGGTTGGGGCAGGGCCAGTTTTTCTAAAAAGCCAGTTGATCACTTGGGACTACAGCAAACCTCATTTGGCCAGGAACCCCATAAGTGACAGTCACCCCAAGAACAGAACACCTGTGCCTAGCGCAGGATGCGGCGGGGGGAGGGGGTTGCAGGGGACCTGCGTTCTGAATTTTCCTGGACATTCCCAGTTCGGGCCGTATGCCAGTGTAATTATTAATAGCACTCCTTCCAATCCCAGAAATGTCCCAGTTTGGATGGTAAATTTTGGTCATCTGAGCTTATAAGTGTTTGCTGGAAGACTGAATGATGCTCCTTATAAGGAGTTATAATGGGGGGGCCAAGGCCAGCCCCAGGCCCCACGGTCAGCCGTGCCACACACCCACAGCACAGCCCCGTGCCTTGGCAGAGGCACCACGATGGGACCCGCAGTCCCCCGGCTGACCTCACCAGGGGCCACACCCAGTGGTCACCATGGGGTTCCTGGTCTCCGTGGGCCCCACCCAGAGCCCCCAGGTGTGAGCTCACACCAGCCCAGGCCCTGAGAGACCCGGGTGTGACCCAGACTCTATTTCCCACCCAGTGACAGTACAGCGTGTGTGGGGACCAACAAGGGGCGGGGTCCTCTGGCAGCCCTGTCCCCAGGAATCCAGCAGGAATCAAAGAGAACGTCTTGAGGAACCAGAACAGGGCCCAGGGACAGGGCTGGGTGACTTCTGTGGCCAGCATCACAGAGCTGGGGTCATCCGACGCCCCTGTGTCCACTCTGGGGACAGAGTAGCTGATGGTCAGCATGACCCACCAGGGCACACCTTTGTCGTCACACCCTCTTCCTGTGGCCACATGAACGCCCTTGACTTGGCCCCAGGTCCCTCCTGCTCTTCAGCGTCCAGCCCAGGGACATCTGATGTCAGGGCTGACGGCCACTGAGGGGCCACTGAGCATCCACTGTGCCCGGTGCTTTGTGGTCCAGAGCCTGGACCAGCCATGTGTCCTCACCAGGTGCCCATCCTTCGTGGGGAGATGTGGGGTCTCCCGATCACCCTGGGAGGAGAGAGGAAGCTGCGGCCAGACCCGGCCTGACTCCCAGCAGAGGACAGAAAGGCTGCCGTGGGCCAGGCGGTGGAGCGCAGCTCTCTGAGGGAAGGGGTACTGGGCCCGGGGCCGCAGGGCTGGAGAAGGTGGGACCCCAGACCAGCCAGGGGAGCCCCATCCTCAGGGGTCCCTAGTCAGACAGGGGCTCCAACTCAGTTCTAGTGTGGACCGAGGCCCAGCATGGATGTGGCCTCCGTGTAGACAGGACCCAGAACAAAGTCACCTGCTCAGCATCTCTCCCCTGGGCACCTACTATGTGCGGGCCCACGGCAAGGGCAAGGCAGGCACGGCCCTGCTCAGAGCACTCGTGTTTGGGGGGAATGGAAACAGGCCTAGCAGTTACATGGACGGTATGGCGCAGGAGATGGGGTTTGCACCTTGGAGAAAATAAAGTGGGGTGAAGGAACCAGGCGACGTCCAGCCGGGGTCTCCCACCCAAGCAGCTGGAGGAGGCCAGGGGCCAGGAGGAGCCTTGACTGGGGGCCGGGTCCCCGTAGCTGGGATTGGCTGCTTGGGGCCTCATTTTCTCTTCTGTGCAGCCTGGTTGACAATAAGGCAACCTCACCCCTGGAGGGAGGGGAGTGATAATCAGATGGAAAATGGATGTTTTGTTTGTCTCTGTGGTTGTTGTCGTCATTATCGTTGGGCTGTTCCAACCCCAGCCAGCCTCAGGCCAGCACCCTGGCCCGCGGCTGGGCTCCCCGCAGGCCTGGCACCCTCACCCCAATGCAGCTGGCCTGGTGAAACCAAAAGTCCCTGATGCCCAAAATAGCTGGGGAAACCCAGACCGGCCCCAGCCCCAGTAGCAGGTGCCTCTACCTCTCAGAGGGGCAGGGGTTCCAGCTCCAGAAGATTCCACAAGCCCCGCTGGAAAAGGGGCCTGCATCCCAGCATCGAGGCCACCCAAGCCCCTGTGCCCAGGCCTAAGGCGGGCAGGGTTCGAGATCATGATCAACATCAGGAGCAGTATTCTGTGCCAGAATACTGTGTTCATGTCAATCCTGCCCCCTCCTTGGGATTCCCCATGAACCTTCCTAAGTGCCATGCAGGCAGCTACAGATTACTATGGGAGACAGCTGGACACTTGTTGCTCAGAGGGGCCCTGCGTGGGCATGGCTGGTCAGGGCTGGATGTGGGACACTCGGTCACACCTCACCTGCTGCTTCCAGACCTGAAACTCTGGGAATTGGGCCAGAGGCAGGGGCGGAGGGGTGGGAATGTAGACCCTCCCAATTGTTGCCCTGGGAGTCCAGGGTCTGGGTAGCCTGGAAGCACAGCTATCCCTCGAGAGGCCTCATGGGGTCCTTCCTCAGTAGTCAGGACCTCAGATCGGTCAGTCACTCAACTATCTGTCCATCCATTCATCATCTATCCGCCCATCCATCCACAAAGGCTTTCTGGGGGCCTGGCCTGTGAAGGGCTCGCGGGTGCCCATGTCCCAGGAGAGGTGGGACTGGTCTAGCCAAGGTCAAAGTGAGACCAGGAATGTACTTGCTTCACCTTTGGAAGAGGGTCTTCAGGTACCATTCACTGCCGAGTCTGGCCCTCTACTGGGAGCTAGGTCTAGATGGGGCAAAGGTGGCCAGCATGGTGAGGTCCAATGCACCCCACCTGTGGGTAACCAAACTCCCCAAGCTTCCCCCACCCCCCGTTACAGGCCTTCTCGATCCACCCTCCAGGCTGACCTCCCCTACTCTCCTCTCCACCACCACCCCTGCCCCCATCCTTCTCCAATCAGAGAGGCTCCCAGGACATTGCAGGGCTCTGAGGTCTTTGGTAGGAGTGGAGGATGGGAACCCAGTACCCAGCATAGTTACCCCCAAAGATGGTAAATCCCTTCCACCAGCTCATTCTTGGGGGGTACCACCAGTAACTCCCCCAACCTGGGGAAGCCCGGAGTCAGGTCTACTGGCCTCGACTATAACACCATGTCACCTGACACATGAGATGTGAAGTGTCCCATGGGCAGGCCTGGGGCAAGTGCCCCTGCTGATGAGCCCAGGGAAGGGTGGCCCTCACCCCAGCCACGGCCAATCAACTCATCAACCACTGCTCACTCATACCACCCCTCACCTGCCCCACAATAGACACATACATGCCTGGCCCAGGCCTGGGAGTGAAGCTAGGACAGTGGATGCTCATCCCTGCCCAACCTGGAGCTCACAGTGCAGATGAGACTCTCCTCCCCAACAAACATGAGTGGAGAAGACAGGGAATGGGGGGTTTTGGGGGTCCTGCACAGTAGGCAAGGGTGGTCTGGCAGGAGCAGTGACTTCGGTAACCTCAAAACAGGGCCTGGGAGCCGGACCCCCAGGGCTGGAAGGACCGAGGTGGGGAGGACATCCTGGGGGCGGGGGGGGCAGCATGAGCAAAGGCGCAGAGGGGGACCGTAGCACCCCTCAGCTGGTGCTCTCCAGCCCCACTGAAGCCCCCTGACCCCTCCACCTTGAAGACCCCAGACTCCTGTCTTCCATGCCGCCTGGCCCGCCATCCTGCTCACCACCCAGAAAGCCCTTGGATTCTGTGCCACGGGGCTGGGTCCTGCCCTGGGGAGGAAGGAGACTCAGACCCAGACAGTGACCACAGGGCAGGGGATGCTGGGAAGCCGGCCAGGGCGGGGTCGCAGGGGCATGCAGGAGTTCTCCAGCGTGGACGAGTGGTCAGTGCCGCAGGTAGGGGACAGCAGGGCGGGGGCCTGAACGCGCATGCTGAGCCCAGTCAGCGGACTGGAGTGTGCAGAGCCCTGGAGCCTAGCAGAGGGGCAGGGGCAGGGCCCTGAAGGCCTCAGCACTGACTAGGTCCTTGATTCCAAAATCAACTGATCCCTGAGACCCTAGTGAGTGGCCTATCGTCCCTGTAGCACTTACAAAACATGGGGACACGTGGTATTCAGCTGAGCCACTCAGGGATTCTGTGAGGCTGACAACCAGGATCATCATCCCATTTCACCGGTAGGGAAACTGAGGCTCAAAATGGTTAACCTCCCAGAGTGAGCTGGAGCAGCGTCTGCATGTCCCGACTCCCAGCCTGGGGCCTCCCATCTGATGGAGCGGGA
This sequence comes from Callorhinus ursinus, assembly GCF_003265705.2. Classification (NCBI taxonomy): domain Eukaryota; kingdom Metazoa; phylum Chordata; class Mammalia; order Carnivora; family Otariidae; genus Callorhinus; species Callorhinus ursinus. Next base: position 853,467 of record NW_027397179.1, on the reverse strand, counting down.
GACTGAGGCCAGCAGAGCACGGGGAGAGCTGCCCTCTGCCAGGGCCCAGACATGCTCCCGGGGGGTGACCTCCCTCTATCATTCTGCGGCCCCAACTCCCTTTCAGGGGTGCAGAGAGGAGGCCCAGGAGTGGACATCAGGTGGAGCCAGGACTGCAGGCCCCCGAGAGGAGACAGGGCCAGCAGGCGAAGGGCCTCGGGGAGACTTCACGGTGGGAGCCCAGACCCCAGGGTCCCCGCCCACACACAACCCTTCTCCGCCCTTGACCTTGGGTGATTTGCGTCCCCTCTGGGGGCCTCAGTTTCCTCGTCTGTACAAGGGGGAGCTCACTCATCTCCCCCCCACAGGGTGGGTGTGGAGATTCAAGCCTGTGACGTGCCTGACCCATGGTGACCCTCAGCAACCACCAGCTATTGCTGTCATCTCCTGGGCTCTTGCCCAGGGGACACCTCTGACATGCTCTGTGACCCTGGGCATTTCCCTTCCCCTCTCCGGGCCCCAACCTCCCTGTCTGCTCAAGGAGAGCCGGGCGAGGAGCCCCGAGGGCCAGAAACTGTGAGCAAACTAGGATTCCTGGATGAAGGGTTTGCTCTGGGAGGCCCCGGATCGGCAGGGGCGCGGAGGCCCGGGGTGGGAGCTGGGTGGGGGAGGGGATTCAGGCAAGGGAGGCAGAGCAGCGGTCCTGCCTACAGCTGGCCACCCCTGGGAACCCCCAAGCTAAAGTTAACCCCGCGTTGGCTGAAACCAGAACTCAGGGTAACCAAAAGAGAGAAGTAAGGGGAAGAGAAACCCAGCCTGCAGCCAGCAGGGCGTGGGACGTGTGACAAACAGGGCCAGGTGTGGCTGGGGACTAGGGTAGGGGCAGTTTCAGGGCTATAACCGGATGTTTGTGCAGCTCACAGGTGGGGATAGCAGAGCCCTCCCCAGCCCGGCCCCTCTTGGAGCCCTGACCCCGTCATGGTGCTGCCCCCTGGCTGCCTCCCCGAGCTCCACCTTGAGTCCCGGAATCCTGGAGGACCAGGCCTTAGGGGGTCTCAGAACCAGCCAGTGGTGTCCTCCACTGCCCGTAGAGTCCCGAGGAAGGGATGACCAGGGTCACAGAGGGAATCAGCGCAGGAGGGAGGGCCTGGGCTCTGTCCCTCCCAGCAGCAGAATGAACAGATGAGGGGAGCAGAGGGTGAGCACAAGCACTCTGACTTCCCAAGACCCCATGATTCCCAGGGGACTCAGGGAGACACAGTCCAGCCTTTCCAGAGGAAATTCATCCCCGGTGTCCATGGCCTGTTAAAGCACTTCCCTTTGATCCCAGAGTCCTGCTGGTAGAAATTCATCAGCAGGACGGTGCACCCCGTGGTGGGTTTCTAACAGCCGTATGTTCAGACAGTCTAATGTTCACAGCTCCAAACAGCCTCAGATAAGTGCCGTGGGCCACTTCCACAGTGGGGGACTGTGGGACACGGGCAGATGATAAGGTAAGGTCTCGTCTGAGCCCGAGCTTGTGAAAAGGACATGACTGTATGCGGAGGAAATCTGGAAGCATACACACCAACATACCAACAGGAGTCCTCTCTGGTAGTGAGATCAGATGTTTGCTTTATTCTCCTCTTTATTCTTTTCTGTATTTTCTGATTCCTCAAAGAATATGTGTTACTTTCATAATCAGAAAACAAAACAATAAACTGATCCAAGATCAATGATCTTCTAAAAATGGTGCCTTGGAAGACCTGATTGGCATCTGAAAGAGGCATCACAAAGAGGTTGCAAGACAAGATGTGACATATGTGAGCATGTGAGCCTGTTAAAGCACCCATATCTGTAGCCCTGAGCTGGAGCTACCTGTGGCTGGAAATACAGGTAAGCTTTGTTTCCATTTTGCACATTTGACTTTTCTGATTTTTCTACAAAGCTCATGCATTTATTGTGTAATTTTGACAAAATAGTTTTTCTCACTTGAATAAGCATATTTATTCCAATCACTTCACATCCAGCAAATATGTCCTGCTTACCTGCTGCACCCATGATATGCCAGGTGCAGGGTTTGGGATGACATTAATGGAGAGACAGAGGGCTGTCCCTCCTGGGCAGTGGTACAATGGGCAGAATGTGTATGGAGAGAGGTCATTTCAATACCAACATGGATTCTTACCCCTAAATCTCAGGCCCTGTCCACAGTCATGAAACTGTCCTAGCTCCCGCTCCACACAGAGACAGGAAGCAGAAGGGAAGTTGCTGGACCATTAAGAAAAGAAAGTATTCCGGGGGTGGAGAAGAATTAGCAGCAGGTATTTGGCAAGGAAGATTGGAGGAAAGCAATGTATTTTAAAAGCAGTTGAAGGGGCACATGGGTGGCTCAGTTGTTGGGCGTCTGCCTTCAGCTCAGGTCATGATCCCAGAGTCCTGGGATTGAGCCCTGCATTGGGCTCCCTGCTCGGCGGGAAGCCTGCTTCTCCCTCTCCCACTCCCCCTGCTTGGGTTCCCTCTCTTGCTGTGTCTCTCTGTCAAATAAATAAATAAAATCTTTAAAAAAAATCAATAAATAAAGGCAGTTGAAAACAGAAGAATGAGCAATCGCAAACCAACAGTTTAAGCAATTTCTGCAAATAGTAATAAAATAGTAATAAAAAGCTTCCTACAAATAAAGCAGATTAGCGTGGGACAAGGTTAGTCCAGAATTGGCAGATGTGAAGGAAAGAAGCACTCTCTGAAGCAGGCCAGAATAAATTTCGAAAGTTTTCATCAGTTCCTTAGACAGGAAGGTCAGAGCTTGGTATGCACAGGTGGGAAGACCTAGGTTGACAAACTTCTCTGCCACAGAGATGACAATTACTCCCTCTCCCCATATTCTGACCTAGTCCATATTGATCATATTAGTTGCTACCTCCTATTTCCATTGTGAGGAATGCACAAGAAAATGTGCACAAAATCCCTTCCCAGAAAGTCTGCTTCAATGAATCATGGAAACAGGTTAGAAATTGTTACTGGAGCCTCACTCTACCATACCCATAGTTGGTTAAATCTGATCTTGTTTATATTTAGTAATATAGTAAGTTGTATAGATGTCATTTCTCTTCTTACATTCTCAAAATCTCGAAAGAAACTCTCTACTTAAGGGGCACCTGCGTGGCTCAGTCTGTTAAGTATCTGACTCTTAGTTTCAGCTCAGGTCATGATCATGGGGTCATGACCTCAGGGTCGTGAGATCGACCCCCACATCAGGCTTGTCGCTCAGCTTGGAGTCTCTCTGAAATTCTCTCTCCCTCTCCCTCTGCCCCTCCTGCTTATTCTCTCAAATAAATAAATAAATAAATAAATAAATAAATAAATAAATAAATAAATAATAATCTTTTTTTTAAAAACCTCTCCACTTAAGGTCACTGCCACCCATCTGTTCTATAAGTAACAATGAGAACAGCCACCATGCCTTGGCTGTTCACTCCTCACTTTTTCCCTAGAAAAATACAAGTTTTTAGCCCATGTTTTAGTCAGGTGCTGTGACCTAGGGCTCAAAAGAGCAGGAATTCAACAGCCACCACTCCAGTTTGCCTGCCTCCTGCCTCAGCTGCCCCTTCCAGGACCCTCATTGACAAAGGGAAAGATGCTGCCCCCAAGAGATGTGGCTTCCTCCTGGGTCTGCTGGCTGTTCGTTTTATCCCCAGCTCAGTGCCTGGGAACTGCAAGGCTCTCAACACACAATTTGAATGAAGGAAGAAGGAAAGAAGAGATGGAGTGTGTACGGGGTGAATGATTGATGAATGGGTGGATGGGTGGATGGATAATTGATGGATGGGTAGATGAGTAGGTGAAGTGATGGGTCATGGATAGGTTGGTAATTAGATGGGTGAATGGATGGACAGATGGTTGGGTGGGTGGGTAGATCCTAACCATGAGAAACACAGATCCTTGGTGCCTGGCAGCTCTGTGCAAAGCAGCAAGTGAACCCAAAACTTGGGTTCTGATGTTGATGCTGACTCGAGTATGACCTTGGGGCTGTCATTACCTCAGTGTCTCTAAGCCTTGTCCCCTCACAGGCAACAAAGATGTGGGTCAGTACCTGCCCTGCCCACCTCACCAGCTCAGCTGCTGGGAAGTCAGCTGAAAGGATAGACAGGCATGAAGGTGCTTTAGGAACTCTAGAGGGCTTCCCAGGTGCGCTCTTGGTGTGGAAGGACCTTGCGGGTCATCGAGCTGACTCCCCCCGGAGTTGGATCACAACTTGTGGGAAGAGCCTGAGCTTGGAGTCCAGACAGACCTCGGTTCTAGTCCTGACTACATCACTCCCCAAGTGCATGACCTTGAGTGTGACTGTCTTCTCCACATTGTCCTGTGTGATGTGCAGGTGATGATAGTGACAGCCATCCCTCAGGGCTGTGTAAGGATTCAGGGGGATAATTCTGGAAAGTGCTCAGCACAGCACCTGGCAGGGATAAAATAATGGATCTAAGGTCTGCTGTCTGGAGTCACAAAATAGAGGCTCAACTACCCCCTCCCCACAGTAGGATGCCTTGGAGGCCCGAGGTATTCTAGGATATCTAACTCAGGAGTTCACAAAACCCTGAAATGTATCTGTATAAACATGCATTGTGGGGAGAGGTTTGGGGCTTTTTGCAGAAAGAGGCCATGACCCATTGAGAGTTAACCACACTGATCTAATCTACAACCTTCATTTAGGAAACTGAGACCAGAGACATGCCCAATAGCTCTTTGTGGGTCAGGGGACAGCAAAGCACACAGGAATTCAGTCCACTGTGAGAACTTTCCTGCCCAGGAACAGGGCCCTGCCTTAAAACACAGCCCTGAGATAGTATTACCGTCACCTGGAAGCAACGTCCACCAGGCAGAGGCTTCCAGATCTAGGGGAAGTCGGGATAGAAACAGCAGGGACCACCATTTGGATGGAATTTCAACTTTCTCTTTAAATTTGTCTCTCAAGGTTGTTGTAAGAGGACTTGAACAACAAAGTAAAGTTGAGGGAGAAAGAGGTAGTGGCTTGTGGAAAAACAACTCGACCGGCTCCCCAGGGGACCTGCAGTTCTAGTTCATGAGCTCATGTTGACAAAAACCAACAAAACCAGAGTCTGAAACAAAAAGAATTTCTTAAACACAAGCATGCCGGGGAGTCGGCCAGAGGATGTGGAGCGGAGAATCCAGGGAGGGGATTGCTGAGCCTGGAAGAGATTTCTTCCTTCTTCAGGGCCATCCTAGCAGACAGATTTGGGCACCTGCGGTGGGGGGGGGGGGGGGCGGTCCAAACTCCAGGCCCAGATGGAGGCAACAGGATGTGGACGAGCAACAGGGACACAGGTGTCAGCTCCACCTAAAGAAGAATCACCTTGTTTGTTTTCGGAGTTCCTCTGAAAATAGAGTTTATTGGTCTTGGTCTTTAGTTTTCAAATAATAAGTGCTCACTGTCAACAACATGAGAAGTACAGAAAAACAAACCAGAGGACAAAAAACCAGCCCTCGTACTGCACCCAGAAGAGTCACTGCTGATATTTTGATGGATGTCCTTCTATTTTAATCCTATTTTCATTGTAAACTGTACCAACCACAAAATAAATAAAGTGCATCTGTAAGTTTGATAAGTAACAACAACAGTGGTGATAACAGCACAGCATGGTGAATGTACTAGGCGACCCAATTGTTCATTTTAAATGGTGACCTCTTTATGATGTAGACTGTTCATTAGTCAGCCTCACGGGCTCTGAAGGTGCCCAGGACCTCAGCGCCCCCGGCTTAACCGCCCCTTTACTCTTTCCCGTAGTTTCAGGGCTCTGTGTGACCTTGAACCAACTATTTCTCAGCTTCGCCTGGTTTTGAACTTCCCGTAGAGCCAGTGAGACCGCGTGTATTTTCTGTTCCGACGCAGCGTCTGTGCTGTCCGGCCCTGCGGACCTGACCAGGCTCCTTTGCTCGCCTGGCGCCGATGAGCCACCACCTGGTCGCTCCCGGTCCTGGGCGACACTGGGCGGGTCTGCCCCCCCCCGGCCCCCCGGGGCTGGCCGCCGACACCACTGCAGCCCGGAGCGAGGCTTTCTCCGGGGCCCTGGCACCGTGCCGCGTGTTGTTTCCGTTTGTTCTCTTTTTAAAAATGGAGACAGCTTGGGTTTTTTCCTGATTACAAAAAGAAATTCAAAAATTCTTTTCAGAGAAAACAGAAAAAAGTATAAAGAAGTTGCCAGCGCAGCTTGGAGAGCATGCTGGTGGTATCTGGTGTATGTCCTTCCAGGCTTGACCTTGCGTTTCACACGGACAACACAATAGATGATGGACCGTAGACGATGGACAAGGGATGACAGGCGAGAGCCAAGAGATAGACGGAGAGCTTCTTTTGTCACCGAACAGCACAGCCTCACAGGGGTGGGGAAGCCTGGGCGTGCGTCGCACTTGGGAGCCCAAGGTTCGAGTGCCAGGCAGCCTGTCCCGGGTCCCGCCAGCGCCACCGCTCCATACAAGATGCAGCCACCGCCCCGGCCTCTATCCCTGTGCGCAAGTCCCACCACAGACTTGTGGGTTGACCTTCGCCGCAGGGATCGAAGGTCATGCCTGTCTAAGGCTTTGGAAGCATGTTACAGACCGACTTCCAGAAACGCAGCACATCCCTCAGAGCCCAGAAGTCCCCCCTGGGTCCTAACAGCTGGGGCGTGGACAGAGAGGCACCGAGGACACTGTCCTCCCAGCAGTCCCACTCGGACCTCAGCTCTACTCTGAGGCAGGGGGCAGAGGGGGGCTCCGAGGCCTCTTCCCAGCTCCTTGGAGCACCTGCCACAGGGTGGCCCCTCCTCAGGAGGTCTCAGACCCCTATTCTGTGTCTCCTTGGCAGCACCGAGCCCCGGGTGGAAGGAGAAGGCTCAGGGCTGTGAGCTCGGCCTCTGGCAGCTCTGAGGGGGCTGGGAGGGCGTGAGTGCTGGAATGGGGGGCTGTGGGCCAGGGGCTGTGAACCTACATGTGTGGGGCTCTGGGAAGGCACCAGAGGCCCTGCTGGTGGTTCCCACAGTCAGGGCCCCGGGAGGGGATTTGGTCCCCTCTGCCCCAGATAACACATGGCCCCTCCGTTTCTGAGGCCAGAGACCCATCTGGCCTTCTTGGGGCAGTTGCGGTTGATGTGGAGGTTGGAGGGGAGACCTCCAGCAGCAGGGCCTCGTGCCTCCACCCTGGTGGGGAGGGTCTCAGAGCCTGGGCTGTCAGGCCCATCCGGGGTCCCGGCTGCCCAATCCAGTTGCCCCAGGAACCAGAGGGAGCTTGAGAGGGGTTGCTGGGGAAGAGCAGGGACCTTAGAGACTGGGTTCCACCCACTCAGCTTTCACGGGAGAAACTGAGGCCTGAAGAGGGCAAAGGACTTACCTGGGTCACACTGTAAGCCTGGCCACCAAACTCAAGGTCAGTGCTCTCTCCCACATGGCACTCACATGCCCTCGGCCCTGAGGGGCCCCCCTCTCCACTGGGCTCCAGCTCTGTGACCTGTACCCTGAGACTCAGCAGTAACTACTCTGGGCTGAAGATCCCTCAAGGTCTGCAGTCAAATTCAGAAAGTCAGCATTCCCCATTCCAGGCGTCCCAGACTCGGGCTCCTCTCTGGTCAATAGGCCCCCGCCTGGCTTAGCTCATGCAAACCCCGTGCCTGCCTGCAGGTAACAGCGAGCCCTGACCCCTGACTCCCAGGCCAGTGTTCTCTCCCCTTTTCCATGAGGCCTAGGTGCTCAGATTCCAGTTCATTCCAGTTCCCAGGGTCCTGCCAGAGCCCAGAGACTGGGTCTTCTCCCAGGGGAGGGATTGGGCAGAGGAGTTGAGGGTCTCATACCTGCACTTCCCTCACATGCAAGGTGCATGACCCACCATGAGGGAAGAAGGTACCTTGGGGAAGAGGAATTTCCAGACCAGAGGGTCCTGAGGAGTGGTCTCCTCTGTGCTAGATGGGGGGGAGTCGGGAGGGGAGGAGGCTGCACTTTCCAGAAACACAAAAATACCAAGAACACTGAAATAGACCTGGCACACAGAAGCAACACGTGCTAACCTGTGATCAACTAGCTCATATCTTTTATTGAGAGAAGAAAACCAACTGATCATGCTGGACTCCCCTTGTTTCCACCCCCAACCCCCAAATCCCGTGCTTTCCCTACTTCCTGGAAAGAAACGAACACTATTCATTCCCCAGGTAGAAATTGATCTGCTCCAAAGCCTGGCATTGCTTTATGCCCTGGGGACAGGACTGTGGCCTCAGAGACCAAGTCCTGGAGCAAAGTTCCAGTGGGTGACAGAGGCCAGAACAAACAATACGTTCTGCTGTAATATTGGTGTGATGAGTTCCTTAGGGAAAGGAAGGGGTTAAGTGGGAGAGAAGTGACAACTGTGGGTTTAGATGGATGATCAGGAGAGGCCACTCGTGAAGGAAGTGAGAGGAACAGCCCAGGTAGGTGATTAGAGAAGAGCGCTCCGTGCAGAAGGTACAGTAAGTGCAAATGCCCTGGGGTGGGGTGTGCCTGACAACTTGTAGGAACAGCAAGGAGGCCAAGGAAGGGCAGGAGGCAGGAGAAGGAGCCAGCATGTCCCTGAGGCCTTGCAGCAAATGCTGAGCACCTTGCATTTTGTTCCAGGTTTTCAAATGTACCCGAACATCATGTCAACATACTGTTTTCCTTCTAACTTGCTACACAGATAACGACTGGGATCTAACCACTGAGCTGGATGCCTGTGTGTGTGAATAGACAGCACGGTACTGGCCATCCTGGTAGATGGATGAACATTGGGGCAGTTCTGGTTCCTCCTTCACAAACGCTGGGCCAGGGAACCCCGCGTCCCCGGTGCACACACCAGCGCTTCTGGGGGGCACACACCAGACCTGGAACCGCAGGAACCCAGGGCGTCTGTATTCTTGCAACTGCGGGGACACGGGGCGTCTATGGTCACTTTTATTCTGAGCATCAGCCGGCTCTCCGGAGCAGCCAGACTCATTTGCAGCCCGGAGACAGGTCACGGCCCCCATTCCCCATGTTCACGCCCTTCCTTGGATTGTTGATGCTCGCAGCTTGCTGCCCCCGCGGTGCGCATCCCCCCCGCAGCATTGAGAACCCCCGGTAAAGCCCCCAGGCGTCAATCGGCGGTCACTATGCCCCGCCATCCTGGTCTCCATTCTGCCCCGCCTAGTGTGACTCTGGACTCTCGAGCCTCAGTTTCCCGTGGCGTCACTCGGAGGTCCCTGAGCCCACCCCACTGTTCTGTTCTCCTCCGCTTGTTTAGGTCCGCGCGCGGGAGCCCCTCCCTGAGCTTCTATAGAGGGAACAGAGACCCCTGGTGGCCGATGAGGTGAGGCGGGTCCGGGAGCCCCAGCGAGATTGATGGAGGCTAGAGCCAGATGGGGTGAGGCGGCCCCGGGAGAGCACAGGGAGCCCCGGAGCTGGGGGGGGGGACCCACACTCTGAGCAGAAGCTGGGCCAGCGGTGTGTCCATAGCAGGGACCCCACCAGGTCCGGGGTTGGGGAAAGGAAGACACGGGTTATAGGTCCTCCAGGACAAAGAGGGACAATTCTGAGTGGACAATGGAGGGAACCAGGTCCTTCTTGATTGTAAACTTGAAGTTGCCCAGATGACTGGGAAGAAAAGCATTCATCTCAGGCAAGAGGATCTGAGCTTCTCTTAATTAGAATCAGCTTCCCTGACTTCTGCCCCCCTAAAAAAGGTACAGGTGTTTTGCACTTTGAACCACTTCTCAGGGGAATTAACCAATCAATTTGGGAAAAACTGACAGCTTACCACATTGAATCTCTCAATCCATCAATATTCTCTCCCTCTTCCATTAATAGGTTTTAATAATTCTCAATGAAGTTGTATGTAGACTTCCCCATAGACAAATGGCATGGACATCTCTTTAGATTAATCCCTAGTTAGCTGATATTTTTAATGCAGTTGTAAATTGTAACCTTCTTAAATGTCATTTTCTATTCATTGGCTGATATATGGAGATATAATACATTTCTATATTTGAAATTGGATCTGGTAAATTTGCTACACTTTTTTATAGGTTCTATTAATTTATCTGTACATTCTGTGGGACTTGCTACATACCTAAACATACCATCTGTGAATAACAACAATTTTGTTAGTTTTCTCAATTCTTACACATTTCATTTCTTTGCCTTGCTTACTCCCTCTGCTGGTACAGTAACACAGGTGCAACAGCAGGGAGAATAATGAGCATCCTTGTCACAAAAGGATGTTTTTAAACATTTCGTTATGGAACACGATGCCTGGTATAATTTTAAAGATTCTCTCATAGATCAAGAAATTTCTAGGGGTGCCTGGGTGGCTTGGTCGGTTGAGCATCAAACTCTTGATTTCTGTCGGGAAATAGAGCCCCACATTGGACTCTGCACTCAGCTCAGCGGGGAGTCTACTTGAGATTCTCTTTCCCTCTGACCCTCCCCCCACTCATGCATTCACTCACTCTCTGTCTCTCTCTAAAATGAATAAATAAATCTTAGAACAAAGTTCTGTTATATTCTTTGTATGATGGGTCTTTTAAAGTCATTTGTTGGATTTTATTCAAAAGAAAAATGCTTTTTCTGCATTTTATTATATGGGCTTCTTTTAATGTTGGAAATCTGCGTAGATTTTTCTAGTGTCAAACCAATCTTGCCTTCTGGAATGCATGAACCAGACTTGTCCTTTATGTAGTATCCCACACTATAGCTGGAATTCAATGTGCTAATTTTCTATTTAGAATGTTTGTATCTATATTCCCGAGTGAAAGGGAACTGTAATCCTTCTTTTGCTGCCTCAGCAGGACCGGAATCTGCCAGTGCCTTGATCTCAGGCTTTCCAGCATCCAGTAAGACATAAATGCCTGTTGTTTAAGCCACCCAGTCTATGGTATTATGTTATAGCAACCCAGCAGACTGAGACAGTCAGGGACTCAGAAGGATCAAGGGTCACTATTTGAAAGTTAATGAAAAGGAATGAGTAAGAAGAGGTATAGGAATAGGTCTCTTGGAGGGAATAGAATGTGAAGCCGGTCCCATCCCATATCACCAAGTGACATGTGAACGCTCTCTGCAGAGGAGAGCTCAATAATCATGTGGACAAAATGGCACACTTCACAATGTCAGTCAGCTTCATTCCCAGCCATCTCAGTGTTTGCCCAATGGGCTTATGAACAAAAGGGTCGTGGTGACAGGCTTGGAGGCTGGGCATGAGCTCTTCAGATATACGGTCTATCAAGGCTGACCTGGCTACTGCTGCCACCTAGTGGCTACTTTGCCAAGAGCAAAGACCAACACAGAGCCCCCATGATGCACCTTTCCTTGGGGAAGCAACCAGCCACCTGGTGGCAGGTTGATTCCATTGCACTTCCCTCACGGAAGGGGCACAAATTTTGGATATGGATTTGCCTTCCGTGCCTGTAATCCTTCTTCCAGTAACACCATCCCTGGACTCTTGGGATGCCTTAACTACCGTCATGGCATTCCCCCAAAGCAGTGTCTAATCAAGGAAATTATTCCACGGCAAAAGAAGTGTAGCATGGAAATAACTGGTCTTAACTCATACCCCGTCACCCAGAAGTGGCTGGCCTATTTAAAAGGGGAGTGGCTCGGGGGTGCCTGGATGCCTGGGCTGGGGGTGCTCAGTCGGTTAGGTGTCCAACTCAATTTCGGCTCAGGTCTCCATCTCAGGGTCATGAGTTCAGGCCCCATGCTGGGCATGGAGCCTAAAAAAAAAAAAGTGGAGTGGCTTACTAAAGACTCAGTTATGGCACAAGTTGAGAGATAACACCATGAAATATGGGCTTCTGTCTTATAGGATTCAGCTTATGCTTTGAATCAAAGACCCTTATATGATGCAGTCTCTCCCCAGAGCCAGAATACATGAGTCTGGGAATCAAGGGGTAGAAGTGAGAGTGGCTTCTCCCACAATTAATCCTAATAATCTACTCAAAGAATGTTTTCTTCCTGTGCTGGCAGCTTTGAGCTCTCCTGCTTTGGAAAATTGATTTCCCAAGAAGATAATGCTTCCACCAGGGCATAATACAATGCTCCCATTAAATTAAAACCCAACAGGCAGAAAAGGGGGCTACTCTACTAGTTGAACAGATTGGTCTGGATTTCTTTTTTTTTTTAAGATTTTATTTATTTATTTGAGAGAGAGCACATGAGAGAAGGGAGGGTCAGAGGGAGAAGCAGACTCCCTGCTGAGCAGGGAGCCCAATGCGGGACTCAATCCTGGGACTCCAGGATCATGACCTGAGCCGAAGGCAGTCGCTTAACCAACTGAGCCACCCAGGCGCCGTGGATTGGTCTGGATTTCTAAGGAGAGATCAGGTTGGTGCTACACAGTGGGGGCAGGGAGGGCTTTCTCTAGAACCCAAAGTACTAAGCATCTTAGTACTTCTTAGTACTCAGAGCCTTTAAGAATGAGGGTTTAGATCTTCCCCTCAACCACCAGGTGAATATTCATCACCAGCTGAGGTGCTAGCTACAGACAAGAGGAATATCAAATTGGTAGAGGGAAAAAAAGTCATAGATATCAACTATGGCCTCATGACTAGGGTCACCAGACTTAGCAAATAATGTCAATACCTGGTTAAATTTGAATTTCAAGTAAACAACAAATAAGCCTTTTAGTATAAGTATATCCTGTGCAATATTTGGGGCATACTTATACTAAAAATTATTCAATATTTGGGCATCCTGTATTTTATCTGGCAACCCTATTCATGACCAATGGAAAAAACTTGCACTGTTTTTGTTTTTTGGTGTTTTATTGCTTGTTATATGTATGTATTTGTATTAACCATTTTTTCTGCTTCTAATTAACATTTTATATACTGTGATTGATTTTGAGGAGAAATTAATATAATTAGCTGTAGATACAGTGGCTCTTGGGAGCGTATGTCTCCACATCTGGGAGAGAGAGTGTAAAGGTAGCTGCATCTTAATCGGATGGAAAGTTGTTTTGCCAGCTGGTGCAATGCTAAACATTGCCAATAGAGGGCGCTAGAGGAAGGCTTCAAGGCCATCGCAACAAAAGGGCACCTCACTCATTTTCCAGCTTTCCTTCCTTTTTATTGAGTACAGATGTCAGTGGGTGGATGTGTAGATGGCCCAGTTTCACCTCAGCAGCCCTGAATGACCAGCTCCGGCCTCACACTTTCTGGCCAGGGTGGGCCATACACCTTGTCTTGATCTGACAAGATTTTGGCTTGCATTGCCTGAGACCAGCTGATGTTACACAGCCTCCCCTCTCAGACTACATCTTTTCCTTTCCCTGAAATATTCATTCATTCATTCATTCATTAAAGTATTTAATGATTATTTACTATTCCAGGCAGTGTTCTAATAAACATTTGTGTATGAGTCTGTATAAACATAGGTTGTCTTTTCTCTTGGGTATATCCCTAGGGATGGAATGACTGGGTAATACAGTGGATGTAGCTAGTTGCTTAACCCTCTTTTTAGGGTGGGGAGGGGCAGAGGGAGAGAGAGAGAATCCCAAGCAGGCTCCACACCCAGCCCATAGCCCGACACGGGGCTCAATCTCACAACCCTGAGATCAGACCTCAGCCAAAATCAAGAGTTGTACACTTGGGGCGCCTGGGTGGCTCAGTCGTTAAGAGTCTGCCTTCGGCTCAGGTCATGATCCCAGGGTCCTGGGATCAAGCCCCACATCAGGCTCCCTGCTCAGCGGGAGGCCTGCTTCTCCCTCTCCCTCTCCCCCTGCTTGTGTTCCCTCTCTCGCTATGTCTCTCTCTGTCAAATAAATAAATAAAATCTTTAAAAAAAAAAAGTCGTACACTTAACCAACTGAGCTACCCAGGTGCCCCAGTTGCTTAACTTTTTAAGCAACCACCAAACTGTTCTCCAAAGTAGATGTACAACACTACGTTTCCACAGTGTGACAACAGAGGTGGACACAGAAATGAACACAACAAAGTGCTTGCCTTACATTTAAAAGAGGGAGAGAGATCATACACAAATAAACTTATACACATAAATAACAACAGGTCATGTTAAGCTGTGAAAAGAAATTTGAATTTTTTTCCAAATTTTAAAATTTAAACGAATGGATTTATACCATACATATTATTTATTTTTTAAGGATTTATTTATTTATTTTAAAGAGAGAGAGAGAGCGCGCACAAGCAGGGAGAGGGGCAGAGGGAAAGGGGGAGGGAATGCAGGCTCCCTGCTTAGCACAGAGCCCCATGGAGGGGCTCAATTCCACAAGCCTGAGATCACAACCTAAGCTGAAACCAAGAGTTGGACACTTAACTGACTGAGCCACCCGGGTGCCCCTGTGCATGTTATTGAGCTACATTTTTTTTTTACTCAACATTATGTTCTTGAGATCTAGCCATGATAGCAATATAAATACATCTAGTTTATACATCATATTAAAATACCTATATATATATATATCTGTCCATATATACATATATATATTACAAATGCATATATGTTTGGGGTGTGCTAAATAATATTTATTATCACACAAACTAGAGCAACATGAGGCATAATTCTCCAGGTTGCATGACTGGAGGCTAGAAAAATTGTCACAAGCATCACCTGATATATATATATATATACATATATATATCACTATATACATAAACATACCCCCATATACATATACATATCACTATATACATATACATATCACTATATACATATACATATCCCCATATACATATCACTATATACATATACATATCACTATATACATATACATATCCCCCATATACATATACATACCCCATATACATATACATATCCCCATATACATATACATATCACTATATACATATACATATCCCCAAATACATATACATATCCCCATATACATATACATATCTCTATATACATATATACCACTATACACACATATATATCACTATACACATATATACACATAGGTATATATACTACACTGTATATATGGTATACACTAGGCATTTAGGTTTCCAGCTTTTTGCTGCTATGAAGAATGGAGCAGTTAGCAAATAATGCTATTCCAAGTATACCCAGAGGTGAAGCCACTGAGTAAAAAAAGAATGCATACTTGTCAGGTTTACTGCTCCCCCTGTGGCCACACTAATTTACACCCCCACCAGCAGAGTGGGGGTCCTACTTCCCTAAGTCTTTGCAGCACAAGATATTGCCAGGCTTTCTCGTTTTTACTCCTGTGCTCTTACAACAACCCTCCCTTACGGCTCTGAAATCATGCAGGCAAAATGCCACTTGTGTGCGAGATGCCAGGTAAGACCTCTACTCCAAGAACGTGTCAAGTCTCCCTCTTCAGACTGGGCAAAGGTGAGGGACTCATGGACTCTTGTTTTCTCCAAAAACACCTAACGTGGTGCTTCACACACAGTAGGGTTCTTTTCCAGTTCTGCCACTAATAAATTCCCCAAGCCTCAATTTCCCAGTCCGTATCTCTAAGCGGTCACTACACCCAGTGGTGTGCTGGTGAATGTTGACAACCAACGCAGAGTGTGCATATTGGCAGTGGGGAGGGTGGAGCCCCAGTTTGTAGCATTTCCCATTTCCATGGTGTAACTACTCCCACCATGGTTGATTTTGAGCTACTAAGGTGCATCACAGAAGAAATATGTTCAATCAGTAATTCTCACGAGCTGGTGCAAGCAGTCTCCGACACACCACTGACTGACTCTGCAGATGCCTGGTGCTTCGCTCTCCGGTCTGGGCTGCCAATAGTCGGGCTCCCTTTGCTTCTGTACAAGTGGACAGCGACATCTACTGGTAGAGACAAGCAAGTCCCAAACCACAGAGAGAAGGGTCTAGAGTGTGCGGAAAGAAATAGGAAACTGCATCCCAAAGGTTTCTCCCCTTTGTCTTGTTCGGCCCAGGGGTCGACCATCTCCAGAAAAGACTCAATGCCTGGGAGGAACCATGATGGGGACCCCTGCAGGTCTTCCTCCCTCTTGGGTGAAAGTGGCTCCAAGGGTTGGAGTAAGAAGTGACCTTATAGGGCAGTAAATTCCCACGTCATGCCAGCAGATCACCACTGCAGACCAGCAACCTACCCCCGATGGAGAAGTACCAGAATAGTGTATCCACCCAAAGCAGTCACCACAGCATCCCTAAACCAGAGTCACCCAGTTAGCATACCTGGAAGCATTTGTTCATGATGAGTCTTCCCTCCTGGGACCTAGAATCTGGCCCCGAAACCCAAGTCTTTTCTTTGGTCCAAGACTTCCCTGATTTCATGCATCACCCTTGGCTCCCAGATCTCAGAGCCTTATATCCCCACCTGTGGTAAGGATAGGTGGAGAAATGAGGGTAGCCTCTGGAATAGGAAAACCATTACGCTTACCTCTTGACCACCCCGATCCCCAACAGATTGCTGACTCCTGAAGGTTTATATTTGAATCCCTTCAGTAGTGTACTCTTTTTTTTTTTCAATAGCATATTCTAGAAAGCTTCTGCTTAGTCCAGGACTCCATTTTTTTCCCAGATCCCTGGAGGGCCATTGGGGGGGGGATTATTAATTCAAACATAAATCCCTCACTGCTATTTCTACAGACCTGCTCTGGCTGCATCCTCAGGCAGCTGTCTCCCTACCCCAGAAGCTACTCCTGCAGACCTGTCCAGCCTGCACCACTGCCCCGCCACACACACACACACACACCCTTTGCAATGGTGAACCACTTCTAGGAACCAGCTCTGGCCCACACCCTGTGACACATTTCTTTCCCTCTGGCAGGCTGTGTATCTCTGCAAAGTCATGCCCTCTTGGGAAAGGTCTGGATCTCAGCCCTGTATGGAGTCCTTCTCCTAAGCTCTTAGTTTATTTATTGTCCAGCCTCGCTTCATCTAGGGGTAGTGGGTAGTAAGTACGTGAGGGCACCTCTCAGCACCTTCTTTTACCCTTTTGATGAGTTAACTCTTTATAGTAAACATTTCCTGATCAAATTACTGGTGCGGTTTGTCTCCTGGCTCTGCTCTAATTGACGCAACAACAGAACATCAAAAGATGGCCTGAAAACAGAGTCATCTCCCAACCGTTGTTATTGTTGATCTAAAAGCCAAAAACAAAACAAAAAACACCTTCTTCCAGAGGGAAGTGGGAGATGGGAAAGGGGAGGTACCACAAGGGAACTGGACCAGGGTATGTAGAGACCCCTCACTCACCTGTAACCCCATGTAATCAGATAAAACCTAAAGGGGCCTGGGCATGGGGGAGTGGGAAAGATTATGAATTCAAATGTAACCCCCCCAGTACAGGTAGAAATCAATTACCATCAGCTAAAAAAAAGAAATCCACTTTGTAGGAGATAAGGCTGATCATTTGGATGCTATCTTTATCAAAGACTTCCTGAGAAAACTGCCTTCCTGCAGGATACAGTCCAATATTTTACATCTGGCTTTCCAAAACTTCTGGGCTCATCCCTCCACTCCATTCTATGTCCTCTGAGTTCTAACGGGTGCAGCCTTCAGGCACCGGGTCCTGCAGAATGCAAACAGCCAACCGCCACAGGGAACAACAAAAGGCAAATGTGGTGACCGAAGAACCCAACTGCTGATCAGCCCAATCCAAACTGGGGTTAAACCAGACAGGACAGATCAGCCAGTGAGAACACAAGCAGCTTTCTTTGGGACTGCCATTGCGGGGAGGGAACCAAGAATGGAGGCAGGTGTTCTTGCCCTCGCCAATGAGCAACGTCAAGTGCAAGGTCTCCTAGGACTTGTGAGATTTAATCCCAGGACAGCTAAGTTAGAGCAGCCTGTCCAGGGGTGTATAAGTCAGAAATTTCTGATGGACTCAGATTCTGTGACAGCTTGGGACCAAATATAAACACTCTTGCAAATGCCTGAGGCCTAGCTCTAGTTAAGGACGATGGGCCGGGCATGTGTCCAAAAGCACATACAAGCTGTGTCACATATCAAAAAAGAGGGAACCGATTTTCTTTTACCCTTGCCCCTCCCAGAGGCTTCATACAATGAGACCAAGGCTAGATGTTCAGCTTTCTCTCCCTTCAAACATTTCCTTGTTTCCAAGTCTCATGGATGGAGGAAATTATTCAGTCATCTCTCCATACCCTTAATGATGTCTCAGAGTGTAGAATTTCTGACTGCAGGGATGGCCTCATACAGGATGGCCCCCAGTGTCATGTTTTTCAAAAATGATTATTCCTCAATCAGTTGTAGGGCTTTTCATGTGGGAAATCTCATGGAAGGTGAGAAGGCAGAAGAGGGTTGGCCCGTGACAATTAAAACCAACATTCCAGAACAAACTGCTACCAAAGAGGTTGGATTTTGTTTTTTCTAAATGATATGAAGGAATAAAATAAGAAACCGGAGTCCCTGGACTGGTTGCCCAATTAAGCTAAACACAGCACAGGTTGCAGCTCAGGAGTACAAGATCGTAGCTTTGGACTGACCACAAGGACAACAGGCTCCTCAGCCTTCGGGTCACAGATTCAGGCAATTTGGCCTGACTACCAATAGAGAGTGGGCTGGGGTGGTAGGACACCTGCAGTCAGATCAGTCCCAATGGATGCAGGCGCTCTGCATAAATAATAATAATAAAATGGATGGGAATAAGTGGTTCTCAGCCATTAAGGTGATCCTCTACTGTTCCGTGGAATGGGGGGAAAAAAGATCTGGAATCGTAGGAACCCCAACAAAGGAGAGACGTGGATGTGTTTTGTCCTTTGAAAGTCTAGGTGTAAAACAATAAGCCCCAGACCAGCCTCTCTTTTTCGGCTTTTCACCACTGGCCAGCAAAACTGGGAGGACGACCATACTGGGACACTGCCATTATCCTTCGTAGTTACTGCAAAAGTCTGCTGAGCTCGCTGCCCGAGTCCAAAACCACAGGGTAACTCTGGACACTGATCTGGCAGGAATATTGGACTAGAGACTTAGGGAAGCACATGTCTTAAATGTCTTCACAATGAGCCCAAACCCGACTCAGGCCCACGGGAAATGACAGCCAGCAGCCTGTGGACATGCATACAGGTTGCTTACTTTGGCCCCTCAGCTAACTCCAAATTTGCTTCCTTGCCAAGGGTGATCATACTCACTGGGTCAAGAATAACTTCACCGCCGATTAAATATGATCAAATGAGCAGAAATCACTGAGCTACCACGTTTTATCGCTGGAGGGCGCCAGAGACCACCAAATCTAATCCAGGCTCAAGGTAGTCCATACAAAACTTGCCCACTAGGTGGCGAGCATGCTGGAAGAGGGCTGGCACCCTGAACCGGCTTGTTTCTCACGTGCCCCAATCCCCTGCCAAGGTGGAGATAATGAATCCAACCCTAAAAGAAGACTACCTTAGGAGCTAGCTAGATTATGAGTGCCCTTTTACACCAAAAGAGCTAGGAAAATTCAAATTCAAGATAACAAGAGTTTTACTCTACAAATTAATGTGTGCCTAGCAAAAAAATTTTAATTAAGAAAGGTGGGAGGTCTGACTTACTGGGGCATCTATCCTCAAGTCTCTTCTGCAATGGAAGTTGTGTAAGCATCCAGCTGAGCATCCATTTCCAGAGTTTCAAAAACCACTGGGGGAGAGGAAAGTTTCAAAAACCATTTTGAAATGGCAATGGTCAGGGAAAGAGGTTCTAGCCAGGGCAATTAGGCAAGAAAAAGTGGGGGGGGGGGGGGAAGGCATCCAGATTAAAAAAAAAAAAGTAAACCTACCTCTATTCACAGATGACGTGACCTTGTATATAGAAAATCCTAAGGAATCCACAAAAACACTACTAAAGCTAACAAGTTTGGCAAAGTTGCAGGATATAAGATCAATATGCAAAAATCAGCTGTGAGATGTTGATCAAAGGGTACAGAGTTTCAGTTATTCAGGATGAATAAATTCTGGAGATCTAATATATAGCATGATAGCTATAGTATACTATATCATGTACTTAAAATTTGCTTAGAAAACATATCTTAAATGTTCTCACCACACCCAAAAAAATTACAGCTATGTGAGGTGATGGATATGTTAATTGGCTTGATTGTGGTTATCATTTCACAGTGTATACATGTATTAAAACATCACATTACACACCACAAATATATACAACTTTTTAAAGATTTTATTTTATTTATTTTAGACAGAGAGTGCAAGCAGCGGGGGAGGTGCAAATGGGGAGGGAGAGGAAGAGGGAAAGAATCCCAAAGCACCTCACAACCCTGAGATCACGACCTGAGCCAAAACCAAGATTCAACACTTAACCAACTGACCCACCCAGATGCCCCAATTATATACAATTTTTATTTGTCAATTATCACACTAAAGCTGGGAAAACTCAATTGTATTTCTATTCACTAGCAATGAATAATCCAAAAATTAAAGTAAAAAAATAATTATATTTACAGTAAGATCAAAAAGAGTATATACTTAGGAATATATTTAACAAATGTAGTAGAAAATGTATATTCTGAAAACCACTAAACATTGTGGGAAAAAATTAAAGAAGACCCAAATAAATGGAGATATATCCTATGTGCATGGATCAGAAGACTTAATATTGATAAGATGAAATGCTCTCCGAAGTCTACAGATTCTTATAAGAACCCCATCCTGGTTTCTTTGTAGAAATTAGAAAGCTGATCCTAAAAATAATATGGAAACTCAAAGGACCCAAAATAGCCAAACAACTTGAAAAAAACAAGGATGAAGAACTCACAATTCCCTATTTTAAAACTTACTACAGAGCAACCAATAATCAAGACAATGTGGTAGTGACAGAGGGATAGATATATAGATCAGCATAACAGATGTAAGAGTCTAGAAATAAACCCATATTTCTATGGTCAGTTGATACTTGATAAGGTTGCCAAGAGCACTCAATGGGGAAAGAATAGTCTTCTCAACAAATGGTGGCGGGAAAACTGTATTCACATGTAAATGAATTACACTGGACCCCTACCTCACCCCATATACAAAAATTAATTCAAAATAGGTCAAAAGTCTAGATATAGGAGCTAAAACTATAACACTCTTAAAAGAAAACATATGGGTAAATCTTTATGATCTTGGATTAGGCAACGATTTCTTAGATATAACACCAAAAGCATGAACAACAAATGAAAACAATAAATTGGACTTCATCAAAATCAAAAACTTTTGTGCTTCAAAGATACAATTAAGAAAATGAAAGACTACTCACAGAATAGGGAAAATATTCACAAATAATATATTTAATAAGAAACTTGGGTCCAGAATATAGAGAGAACTTGTACAACTGAATAATAAAAGGACATCCCAACTAAAAAAATTGTGCAATGGACCCAAAGACATCTCTCCACGAAAGATATACAAACAGCCAATAAGCAAATGAAAATATGTTCAACATAATTAGTCATTTAATTTATATTAGATGAAAACTATAACGAGATACTACTTCAAACACATTAGGATGGTTATAATCAAAAAGACAAATAACAAAAAGTGTTGGTAAGGATATGGAGTAATCAGAACTCTCATACACCACTGGTGGGAACAACCCTGGTGCAGCAACATTGGAAAAGAGTCTGGAATTCCCTCAAAAAGGAAAACATAGAGTTACCATATGATCCAGCAATCCCACTCATAGGCATATACTGAAGAGAAAGGAAACCATGTGTCTACACAGAAACATATACATGAATGTTCAAAATAGTATTAGTGGGGCGCCTGGGTGGCTCAGATGGTTAAGCATCTGCCTTTGGCTCAGGTCATGATCCCGGGGTCCTGGGATCAAGTCCTGCATCGGGCTCCCTGCTCAGCGGGGAACCTGTTTCTCCCTTTGCCTCTCTCTCTCTCATGAATACATAAATAAAAATCTTTAAAAAAAAATAGTATTAGTTATAATAGCCCAAAGTTGTGAATTTTATTTTTTTTAAAGATTTTATTTATTTGAGAGAGAGACAGAGCAGAGCACAAGCAGAGGGAGCTGCAGGCAGAGGGAGAAGCAGGCTCCCCACTGAGCAGGGAGCCTGATGCAGGGCTCAATCCCAGCACCCTGGGATCATGACCTGAGCAGAAGGCAGACACTTAACCAAATGAGCCACCCAGGTGTCCTTTTTTTATTTTTTTAAGATTTATTTATTTATTTATTTATTTATTTATTTATTTATTTATTTGACAGAGAGAGAGCACAAGCAGGAGGAGAGGCAGAGGGAGAGGGAGAAGCAGACTCCCCAGTGAGCAGAGGGCCCAATGCAGAACTCAATCCCAAGACCCTGAGATCATGACCTGAGCAGGAGGCAGATGCTTAACTGACTGAGCCACCCAGGCATCCCCCAAAGTTGTGAATTTTAGAATTTTCACAAACTTGAAAACATTATATTAAGTGAAAAAAATCCAGACACAAAAGGCTACATATTGTATGGTCCTATTTATATGAAATGTCCAGAATCTACAAATCTAGGTCTGGGATGGTATGAGTGGATTAGGGGAGGTGGGGTAACTGCTAAAGGGTATGGGGTTTCTTTTGGGGGTGATAAAAATGATTGTGGTAACATTTGCACAACTCTGTGAATGTACTAAAAACCACTGAATTGCATACTTTAAATATTTGGAATGTATGATATGTGAATTATATCTCAATAAAGCTAGTTTTTTTTCCTAAAGAAAAGGACATTCTGGCCAATATATAGTAGTAGGAACCAGATTTACTCTCCTGCATGAAACAAGGGAAAAAACAACACAAAATATATGGAAAAAAATGGCTGTTGAGTCACTGGACATCAGGCAATGAAAGAAGATAGTCCATGAAGAATGAGAAACAAATAAGGTGAGCCCTATAATTGCCTGAGATTACTCTATGGAGAGAGTTTCCAGGCTGCGGCTCAGAGTGGGGAGAATACAGGCAGAGCCCAGTGGCCTTCTGAATTAAAGAGATAAAGGTGCTCAGGGATCCAAAAGAGCTGGAGTTCATAGGGCATAGTGTCAGAAAAGAGAGCTGAACAGAAAGAAAATTTGGCAAATCTTCAAAGGGACACCCTCAAGTATTCAACTAAATAGTGATCAGTGCAAGCATTTGAGGAAATTACCTGAGGCCACGGAAAACCTACCCAAAACAATTACAGAGACCAATATCTAGAGAAAATGCAGGCTGAAAATAATGCCTGTTCTCACCAGTGAGCAGGAAAAATCTCATAATTATAAAGCTTGGATGGAGTACTCAGAAGATTTGCCTGAGTAGTAGGGAAAATTAACCTTAACTTTAATGCTCCTGTGGTCTCACCTAAAAAAAAATATTCAAGAGCAAGTCTGGAATTGATTAAGCTATTTTCAAGTAATTTAACCACATACCAGAACAAAACTCAAGAATGTTTGTAGGAATACAAAAATACCTAGCACCCAACAAGATAAAATTCACAATGTCTGACATTCAACCACAAATGACCAGGCATGCAAAGAAGTAGGAAAACATGATCTGTAATAAGGAGCAAGTCAACTAATCAAAACTGACCCAGATTGACACTGAAAATAAATGAATAGACAAGGACATTACAGCAGTTGTTATAATGTTATTTCATATGTGCAAGAAGCTTGAGGAAAGATCAAATATGTTAGGCAAATACATGGAACTTTTTTTTTTTAATCAAACTTCAAGAACTACAACATCTGTGATGAAAAATATACTAGATGAGATTGATTACAGATTAGAAATTGCAGAAGAAAAGAACTGAAATTTGTAATTGAATTGAATTTAGATTGAAAAATAAATAAACAAAACATCAGTAACCTGGGGATAACTTCAAGTGATCTAATATGCACGTATTTGGTATCTCTGAAAGAGGGGAGGGGAAGCATTTAAAAAAAAAGGGCAGAAAATTTTCTCAATTTGATAAAAACTATATACTAACACATGTAAGAAATTCAACAAAAATATTCACAAAAACACGAAGAAAACCCTATCAAGGTACATCATAATCATCACATTTCTTAAACCAACTCATTTAAGAGAAAATCTTAAAAGTGACCAGAGGAAAAAATACATATTATGTACAGAGAAACAAAGATAAGGATGACAGCAAATTTCTCATCAGAATTAATATATCTAGAAAACAGTGGGGCAAGATCTTAAACATATTGAGAGACAAAAGTGTCTTCCTGGAATTCACCTAGTAAAAAATTTCAGACATATGAAATCTTAAAGAATGTATCAGCAGCAGACTGCACACAAGAAATGTTACAGGAAGTCACTCAAGCAGAAGAAAAATGACACAAGCTGGAAGTCTGGATCTACACAAAGGAATGAAGAGTGCCAGAAATGGTAACTTTGAGAGTAAAGATTTTTTAATTATTATTTAAATCTCTTTCAAGGATAATAAACTGTTTTTAAATGAAATAAGATATATAAATCAAATTTTAAAATTTATAAGAAATATAAAGTACAATATATGACAACATCACAAAGACTGGGGAGGAGAAATAGAAGCATACAATTATAAAGTTCTTATACCATATATGAAGTGAAATAATATCACTTGAAGCTAAACTGGGTTGAGTTAAAAATGTATATTATAAGCTCTGAAGCAACCACTGAAATAACACAACTAGAAGTTATAGCCAATAAACCAACAAAGGAGATAAGTGCGCACGCACACGCACACGCGCACACACACACACACACACATATTAATCCAAAAGAAAAGAAAAAAGAACATATGAGATCCAGGCGCCTGGGTGGCTCAGTCAGTTAAGTGTCTGCCTTCGGCTCAGGTCATGATCCCAGGGTTCTGGGATGGAGTCCCACATCAGGCTCCCTGCTCTGCAGGGAGTCTGCTTCTCCCTGTGCCCCTCCCCCAACTCTTCTCTCAATCTCTCTCTCTCAAATTTAAAAAAAAAGAATATATGAGATAAATAGAAAACAAATAGCATGATGGTATATTTAAACACAACCACATCAATGCTCACATTAAATGTAAGTGGCTTAAACATGCTAATTAAAGTAGAAATTATCTGATTAAATAAAAAAGCAAGACCCAATATATACTGGCTATAAGAAATCCACTTTGGGGTGGCTGGGTGGCTCAGCCATTAAGCATCTGCCTTCAACTCAGGTCATGATCCCAGGGTCCTGGGATCGAGCACCGCATCGGGCTCCCTGCTCAGCGGGAAGCCTGCTTCTCCCTCTCCCACTCCCCCTGCTTGTGTTCCCTCTCTCGCTATACCTCTCTGTCAAATAAATAAATAAAATATTTTTTTAAAAAAAGAAAAGAAATCCACTTTAAATATAGACACAAATATACTAAAAGTAAAAATGATAGAAAAAGATATACCATGCTAACACTAATCAAAAGAAACTTGAAGTGGTTATATTAACATAAAAGTAGATTTCAGGGCAAACAATATTACCTGGCACAAAAGGGGTCATTGCATAACAACAAAGGGATCAGTTCACCTCAAGGACATAATGTTTATGCATCATGCTATGACAGGGCTATTTGTTGGGTATGTAAAAAATTTAAATAGAGTAAACAATATTAAGAGGATTTTCAATAACTACACAGTGAATTTGATTTTTTTTAAAGTTTGCTTTCAATGGTTAAAACAAAAGTTATAACATTAGTTATCTGAAATCAGAAACAAATGTCCCAAATAACTGTAATGGTTTTTAACAAAATTTGAGTTTGCAATTTTTGCCAACTTTGAAACAGCTTAGATTCTTGCCCTAGAAAGAAAAATATTTTAGATGGAAAGATGACAAAAGGAATTATTACTTTAGCTGTGGT